>NC_087173.1:15470754-15518254 GCF_035594125.1 Scylla paramamosain
TGTAGGCATGGGACTGCTGCAGGAGTGTATAGATGGGGCCTGGAGGGAAAAAAAATAAAACAGGAATGTTGCAGCAGCTTCAGCGAGGAGAGGCACAGGTAGGGAGAGGCGTAAGGTAATGACTGTCACAGAGAGCTGTGGAGGCCCAGGGGTAGACGAAGGCACAGACTCAGGGAACACTAGAACACACACACACACACACACACACACACACACACACACACACACACACACACACACACCAGACAGACAAAACAGGCAGACGGTTACTGCAAAACGGTCCAAATTAAATGAAAATGCAAAAAAAAAAAAAAAAAAAAAAAAAAAAAATATATATATATATATATATATATATATATATATATATATATATATATATATATATATATATATATATATATATATATATATATATATATATATATATATATATATATATATATATATATATATATATATATATATGCCTTGGGAAAAAAGAAAATGCAGTATATAAAAATGGTAATCACAGGCAAAAAAGACCGTAAATGTGGATGTATGTGCTTACAGATGCGTGTATAGCCGTGGATAATGACACAAGACCCTAAGAAAAGAAAATTAGAGGATGATGCACAAAATGGCAGCACGATTTGAAACAGCCAATCTGGGCTCGGGGCAAGGTGCCGCAGCCACTCAGAGAAGAGGAAAATTGAAACAAAGACCAGTGAGGAAGCAACACAAGCCAGGAAAGCAGTAAGGAGCCAATGAAAGACCAACTGGCAAAACTGAATGCCAAAACCAAGGAGCAAAGGCAGGAAATGCAGAAAAAAAAAGAAAAAAAAATCACCAGACAAAAAAATATGAGAACCATAGCAAGGCAAATAAACACCAGATACATAGATAAAAGCCGTAGAGCTGTAGACAGAGTGGCAGACCGAGGGACGCCGGTGGACGTTGATCGCAGCAGGCAGGGCCGTGACAAAGCGCAGTGGCCGGGAAGCAGGAAGGAAATCAGCCGGAGACAAGGCAGACCTCTCGAAGCGTGTAGGAAGATCCAAATCGTAGAACAGGCCGCAAAGCCTATAAGGTACTCAGCAAATACAGCGGCAGTGTGGGGACAGGAAAACCGAAGTGGATCTAGGTGGCGGCGCAAGGCGTCAAGGGACGACAATGCACATGGTGGCGTGCCTGGGGGCTAGGAGCAGGGACTGCAGCCCAGAAATCCCCAGAAATACTGAGGATAGGCACAGAAGACAACGCAAGACAGCTTGGTAGCAGGTGGCACACTAGGGAGGCTCGCCCGAAACAAGAACAGACGTATCAAAAGCACGAGGCGTTGAGCATGGGCACCATAAACAAAGGGAGTCCGCTCTTCTTCTTCTTCTTGTGACCTATTCTGCTTTTTATTGCTTGATAGGTCCTTCTTCCCTTCAGTGTTATGCTCTGACCCGTCCACTACCTGTAGAAGGAGAGCGGTGAGCACAGCACAGGGAACAAAACAACACATCTAACCTATGTTTCCTTCATGTCTGTACTCTCTCATTACCCTCTTTCTCTCTCTCTCTCTCCCCTTGAGCACCTTGAGGACTCCACCCTCCTCCTCCTCTAACCTCCTAATCCACTCACCTTCTCTTATAATTACCGTTACGGAGCCTATCAACCTGACTCTCTCTTCTTCATACCTGACACACTCAATCAGGAAATGTTCCACAGTCTTCCTCACCCCTCTACATGTGTTACATCCCTGGTCCAGCTCATTCCCGTTCCTAGCTTTCACCTCCAGCATCCTTGTCCTTGCCTTCACTAACAACTTGCTACCCCAGTCTCCTACATGCCAGTGGAGCACCTCAGGTCTCTCCTTCCACTTGTACCACTTTAATGTAGACTTTGTTTCTATCCCTGCCTGCCATCTAACTAAACCACCTTTTTCTATTCTTTCCCTCACCTCTCTGTGTCCTGTCCTCCAGTCCTCATCAAAATTTCCCCTCCTTTTCCACCTATCCATTTCCCTCCTCCATGAAGATCTAATAGAGTTTTCCCTCACTACCTGTTTCACCCACCTATCCCCATCGAGTCCTTCTATCTTCTTCAAAAAGCTCAGCTTACCTTTAAATATTCTCTCTCTTAAAGTGCTCCAGCCCATCTCTCCTCTGAAAGCTTCTACTGCTGTGCTGTGCGGAACACCTAACCCCCACCTACCTACTATATTCTGGGTCTTCTCTAATCTTGTTAAGTCTCCCTCCTGGTAGTAGGTAATTTCAGACCCATACAAGCAGTAAGGTACTGCCATTCCCTTCCATAAACTTCTGTCTACCTCATATTTGTTGACTATCCTACTCCCTACATTCATTATCATTCCTGTCATCTTCCTGGCTTTTGCCTTCATTTATTTTCATCTGTTTTTCACCTCCTTTTCCTTCTTTGCTTACCTCTAGGCCCAGTTAAGTATACCTCTCTGCTATCTCTAATATGCTGTTCCCTAATACCCATTGTCCCTCTTTCTCACTGTTAAACTCCATCACCTTACATTTCCTGTCACTATACTTAACAACCCACTCTCGTCCATATACGCTGGCTACCTACAACAACTCCTCCATGTCCTCCTTACTCTCTGTCATCAGCACTGTCATTGACATAGGCTAGACATCCTAATCTTCTATCCCCAACTTTAACACCCTTCCCTGACACCCTAATCCGTGCTATTAACTCATCTATGTAAATATTGAATAAGGTTGGGGACATCACACACCCCTGCTGTACTCCAATATTGTTTTTCATCCAACCTGTACTAATGTCTCCTAACGTGAACTTCACCTCATTATCCTCATACAGCTTCCTAATTACCTGCACTACCTTCCTGTCCATTCCTCTGTGTGTAAGTAATGTCAGCAGTTTGCTCTTGTCTACCCTATCATAGGCCTTCTCTATATCCTTCCTTAGCTTTATATTTCTTTCAATAATTTCCTTCATAACTAGTGTGTTTTCTAAGCTACCTCTACCCTACCTAAAACCACTCTGCTCCTCTTCGAGCACCTTATTCTCCTCTATCCAAGTCTTCAATTTATTATTAATCACCCATCCAAATGCCTTGGCTAGTATGTTCACCATTGTTATAAGTCTGTAGTTACTTACGTCCTCCCTTGACTTTCCTCCTCCCTTGTGTATGAGTGTAATTCTTCTCCTGTTCCAATCCTGAGGCACCTCCCCTATCTCTAGTATTTTCCTGAACAGCCCAGTTAGTGCCTGTCTTAATGCTTCCCCCACCGTACTTTATGAACTCCTCTATGATGCCGTCTGTCCTGCCTGCTTTCCCTGTTTTGATGACTCTCACCGCTAAAGCTGTCTTGCTTCTCTATCTCAACATCTTCCATCTCCCTGGATTTATTACTGTAAATGAACATATTTCCTGTTTCCTGTTCCTCTTCCTTCTCCTCCTCATCCTGCAAATAATCCTGCGCCAATACTCCTCCAATATGGGGACCACTTCCTCCTCCCTGCTTGCCCCCCCTAACATCCACCTTCAGCTTCCCCTGGAGTGTTGCCGGCCTACCTAAGTTCCTCCTTAATCGTATCCACGCTACCTTTTCTCTTTCTCTCCATGGCATGTTGTTAAGGATCCTTGCCTGCTCTCCCTCCCACTTCTCAGTCTTACCTCTAATGATTGCCTGAACTACTTTCTTTGCATCCTAAGCCCCTGCCCATTCTGCTTTGTACCTTCCTCCAAATCTCTTTGCCAGTCTAGCTAGGTTCCTTTGTTTCCTATTTTCTCTTTTCCTGTCTCCTAATGCCTTGCTACCTCCTCATCCCACCATCCTTTCAGTTTGGTTTTCCCTACCTTGATCTTCTTTACACCCACAGACTTCTTTGCCTGGCGCCTTGTGTTTTGTTTGATGTCGCACTCCCATTTACTTACTGTCCTTCCTACTTCCTCTCTCTTTCCTGGCATAATTTCTTCCATTTCTCTATAGTACTTCACACAGTCTGCATTCTTTAAGTTTCACTTATCTTTCTACACTTCCTTCCTCACTCTTGTACATTACCAAGTCTTCCCAGCAGTAATGACTATTAAGAAGTGATCTGAAACATCTATTCCTTCATTTTTCCATATCTTACATCCCTGTTGTTCTACCTGTTCATTTACTATGACAGTCTATTGCCGACTCACTTCTCCTATCTCTCCATGTTACAGGCTTTTCTAACTCCCAGTTCTTGATCCTCATTCCCCATGTCGGCAATGAAATCTAAGATCAGCTGCCCATTTCGGATCACTGCCTCCTCCATTGACCCTATATGTCCATTCAGATCACCCATTACAACCCATTTTATTTTGTCCTACTTTCTCTTTCAAACTAGTCACTGCCTCATAAAGCTTCCTGTTATCCTCATCATTCCTCCGGCTCTCCACGCCCATATACACCACTGTCACCCACCACTCAGTCCCATGCTCTGCGATCTTCACTGTTAAGATGTCACCTTTATTGTGACCTAGTCTACCTTCCCTTGTTATCTTGATTTCCTCCACACTCCTACCTTCCTTTTCCTTCATAATCACCCCCAATTTCTCCTCCTTTCTTCTCTCCTGCTTGACTGCCTCTGCCTAAAACTAACCAACCTCCTTCAGTCCACCCAATGCTGTCATGCCACCCTGTCTCACCTACTCCTATCACATCATAGTTTCTCCCTTCTTCTATCAGTAGCCTCCACTTTCCCTCACTCCATCCGTTTGTGTTCAGGAAGGCAAACAACATCTCTCCTTTCCGTGCCTTCTATTCCTGCCTGGCGTCCTCCCAGTGCTGGGCCCACCTCTATCACACTCCAGGCTACCCATACCTTCCCAACGCTGGACATGTGGACGCCGTCTGGTGACCACACCTGCCTCCAGTTCATCTTTTCCCACAACTGCAGCCCATCACACTCCCATTCTTCTAGCTTTTCCATGCACCTCCTTTTCACCCATCTCTTCTCCTGGCCAAATTTTCTACCCTCCTTATCCGGCCTCATGGGGATGCACATCAGTAAGGGCCTCTTGTCTATCTTCTCCCTTATCATATGAATTATCTCTTCCATCCACACCACTGTCTCCTTTCCTCCTATCTCCTCTAAGCCATTTCCTCCTCCCTCGATCACCACTAGGTCCTTAGGTGCCATCTCTCTGAGGTGTTTCTTCATTAGCTCATGGATGACCCTGATGTTGGCCCCTGGTCTACTCTTGTCCATTACCTTATAACCACCTTTTGACAACAAGTAGATCTCTTTACTTACTCCCCTTATGAGAAAATCTCCAAATATCCATACTCTCTCTCCTGGCTTCTCCTGTGTCCTCAGCTTTGGCCTTCTACCCTCCTGTATCTTCCTCCAGGAGTGGTGTCTTACTTCCATCCATGTCCCTGTCCTTGTCCTGGCATTGTCCCTCTGATCCATCCAGTTGCTGTCCTTCTCCTTCCTTCTGTTGTCATGACCCTTCCTATCCTGGTCTGTCTTCTTGACCTTACCGATGCTGCTCTCCTCATGCACCCTACTGGCACAGCCCATAGCCTGCCTAGTGGCCACACGCCCCTCCTCACAGTCCTGCTCTCCTTCACCCGGCCCTACCTGCTCCTTCCTCCCAGTCTTCTCACAGTAAGTGTGATCCTGGGTTCTTTTGGCTGGTCCTTTACTTTGGCAGGGAGCCTAGAATCCTCTACCTCCCTGCCTTGGCCTTCCTCTTCCACCCAGGCAGACCTAACGTCACTCCTAGGGGCGTCCTCCCCGGCCTCCTCCGTTTCGGAACCCTCCACCTCACTTCTCACAGCGAGTGCCTTCCATTCCTCCTTTACCTTCAAGAGACACCCGCTGCACAGAAACAAGAGGTTATTGTTCTTGAGGACCTTCCCTGCCCCCTTCAGCCTGACACACTCCACATGATACCAATCACAGCACCTTTCACATGCTACTCCTGGGCAGCGACGTGTTACCTCCTTCCTGCATTTCTCGCACTGTTAAACATTTTTTTCCTAAAATGGGGCTACCACACAACCCACACCCTCCAATAAGTTTACAGATGTTTAAGAGCTTCCGCCTAGTACTCACCTACACCTCCTCCTGCTCGGAGTAGGACATCCACGCAAAACACCAAAATAGTCACAGGAGGCACTGTGGGAGTACCGCTGGCATCCAATATGTGCTAGGGTAGTGCGCTAGCACATGTAATAATGTTGAAATCCAGGGATGACAGCAAACACTGTGTAAAATATCTCAGTATAATAACAAGACTGCCAATTACAGATTAGACCTTTATGAACCAGAGGCCGGCCGCTGACTACCATGCATGCGTGACACTACCTAAGGAGTGATCGAAAAATAAAAGGGGAACGAGAGGCGTCGTACATACAAATTAAATACGTAATTGATAAATAATAGTAATAATGATAACAATAGCAAAAAGAAAATGAACCTATAATATATATATATATATATATATATATATATATATATATATATATATATATATATATATATATATATATATATATATATATATATATATATATATATATATATATATATATATATATATATATATATATATATATATATATATATATATATATATATATATATATATATGTGTGTGTGTGTGTGTGTGTGTGTGTGTGTGTGTGTGTGTGTGTGTGTGTGTGTGTGTGTGTGTCTCCTAAGACAGACAGTTTTTAAGATAGATTAAATAACAAATTGTGGCAAGGTGAACAAGCATTAAAAAAACCTTGCTTATGCAATGTAATGTAGTATAATAGTAACGAGTACAATATCTCAATCAAAGTAAATGGGTAAACTTGACAAAACATTCAATGTAAGTCAGAATAAAACAGGAGCTCAACCATCATGACAGTTACAATGAAAACGTTATCCTACCAAATTCATGAAATAATTATGGTGTATCTAGGTTTGTACATGTAACAGATAACTTTATATTTTCTTTTTTAAATTTAATTAAATTACTTCCTCTAAGCAGGATTTTTATATCCTGAGGGAGACTATTGAAAAATTCTGGACCAAAATTTATAACACTATTTTTTAATAGTTTAGTCCTGAATACAGGTAAGGATAAATTTACATTATTACTCCTAGCATTACAGGAATGCTCTCTAAATTTGAACACTGAATTAGGACTAATTGTTTTAAAAATCAATAACAAAGTGAAGTATTTATATATTGAAGACGTTATTAAAAATGTAGGGCTGGGTATCCTATTAGTGGTAGACTTAATCCAAGCAAGATCTTTGTTTTACTAAACATTCATGATATAGATTATGAAAATATATAACTTTACATAAACACATGAAGTGAGGGTGGGGTAAAGGGGGACTTAGGAGTCTGTTAGAAACAAAAAAAGAAGTGTGACTAAGGATCATTTTATGAACCATTGGTCTAGATGTTCTTGTCAACAGGAAGTAGCTCAAGTGTGCAAAAGTCACACTGCCACTTGAAGCCCAGGGCATCGTGGAATTTCATGGAAGCAGTGTTATTGTTTTCAATTACAACATAAGCCAGGAGACCTTTCTGCAGCAGCTGGTGTGCCAAGGCCAGGGTGGCTTTGCTTGCCAGGCCCTTTCGACGATGCTGCAGTTGCGTGAAAGTGTTGCCCATCCAACCGTTTTTGGTTGTGCGAATCCACGACACTAAATTCTCTCCTGCCTCCTTCTGCAGTGACTCAACACTGTCTGTAGGGCTGCGTTTATGAATACTAACGGATGGGAAGTGGGCAATGTCATGTCTTATACCATCCTCTGTGTCAAAGTAGTTGACCTTCAAGTGTGAACAGACCACTGATGCATCTTCTTCCTTCAGGCTGCTCATGTAATATTGTGGAGGCAGCCTACAACAGATAAAAACAACATTTGTATCACCAGCTCCAATGATCAAAATCTGCCAAACTTGATGTTTACTGTTAAACAGGTCACTGATAGAACACAAAGAACTAACACCACTTACTTAATGTCCTGTATTGCTGGTGTCTCGAGGCTGCATATATGTCCTTGGAACTTTACCTGAACGGGCAATCGCTGCCCACCAACGATGCCCAATGACTAGAGAAGAATGTTTTGTCAGTACAGTAATCAGTCATGTCCTAATCTGAGATGTTTCATTTCATTCACAAATGTTTTTACCAAATGCAGGAGGACCAGAATGATGTAACTTACTGATAGCTGCAGGATGCTGGCGCAGCCCATCAAAAGCACTGGCTGACTGCAGTCCAAATCAGGGATGTGAAAGAGGAAGCGGGCTACATCTGTGGCAGTGTGCTCTGCAGGACTCCAGAACACCCCAATGAACTGTACGCCCTGTAAAGTCATACACCAATTTTACTAGACACCCTCCAAGAACTCCATACTTAGAGAAGTAAACACCTCTTTTATTGAGATCTAACAACTCCAACCACCTATATGGCAGTATTCCTCATATGAAGGCAGACTTATGCACGGTGACTTACTGATTAGAACCACACCACAGTATGACAAATCCACGAACCATTCAACTTAGGCCTATTTCACACAAGGCCACACAGCAGCGCCTCTCAACACACACACACACACACACACACACACACACATATCTAATTTTTCCGCACTCCTGTGACTGCTGCCGTGGAAGTCTTGGGTGCTCCAGTGATCAAAATGCCGGTCTTATCGAAATAATTCCCATTAGACATAAGTATGACCATTCACATCCCTTTCACCTTGTGCCTGTCTTCCGACTCTCTCTCCCTCCCTCCCCCCCCCCCCCCCTCTCTCTCTCTCTCTCTCTCTCTCTCTCTCTCTCTCTCTCTCTCTCTCTCTCTCTCTCTCTCTCTCTCTCTCTCTCTCTCTCTCTCTCTCTCTCTCTCTCTCTCTCTCTCTCTCTCTCTCTCTCTCTCTCTCTCTCTCTCTCTCTCTCTCTCTCTCTCTCTCTCTCTCTCTCTCTCTCTCTCTCTGTATAATTCCTTGGTTTTGACTCTGTATACTTCCTTGGCTTCACTCTATATAACTCTTTTGGAATATTGAGTTCAAGCATGATACCTCTGTTACCAGAAGGACATAGATAAATTAGAACGAGTTCAGCGCTGAGTAACGAAAATAATACTAAGCTTAAGAAATAAATCTTAAAGAATAAAATCTATTCTCATTAACACAGAAACCAAGAACTGACTTAATACGGGTGTTTAAAATCACCACAGACATTGATAACACGGACAGCAGTAAGTATTTCACAATATATTTTTCAAATTGCATACGAGAAAACGGTTGCAAATATCTTTGGAAAATTCTTCACCTCTCATGAGTCAAAAACATTACTTTTCCATCGCGTCGCCAATCAATGAAATGGGCTTTCTCGAGATGCGATAGACTGCAACACGTAGAGATTTTTAAACACCGTCTTGGGTCTTTGGTGATCTTGAAAAATTTCCTTGTGTTGACCAGAATGTCGTCTATCTTCTTGAAGTACTCAGAAGTGTCCATGAGGGCATAAGCCTTGTCTACCCTTGTGACTGCAACGCCGGCTTCGGAGTTAAGCTGCTTCGCTTCGTCAATATGCTTTTTGTCGAGTATGCTGTTTCTATAACTGCCTTTTGTTTTTAGATGCTTCTGCCATGACTTCTTGCTTGAATGAAAGGTCGATGGTAACATCGCCCTTTTTAGAAAGTTTTTCGATGTTGGCAATTAGCAGTTAACATTCAACTTGCTTTTGAAACTTCTTTGGCTTGGAGAGGATGTGGCAATTAAGGCCAGTGTTTAGAAGCTTCTCTTGTTCCGGGTTGAGTGTTTTCTTACTCCAACTGAACTAGCTGTCAATGGGTCGTGGGTATTTGATTTGGTCATCACTGAGATTGATGAGTTTTCAATGGTTCTTTGCCATGATGAAATTTTTGTACTTGTGTACTAATTCTGTAAAATGCGGATCTATATTCCTTTTAATATCGGCATCAATGTCGGCGTCAATCCACTTTTCAACCGCAGTACAATATGTTTATTGGAGCTCCTTGATTTTGCCCATTAGTTCTGTGATTCTTTTCTTTGTGTGGGTCCTTCCTTCTTCGTCACTGGGTGTCTGCCTTCTTCTTGGGTGCTTGACTATCCCATCATTAAATACTTTGAGCATATAAACGGGCAGATTTTCTCATACAGAAGTTTCGTTAAATGTGAAGGCTAGTTTAGCATTTATTAACTTTAAGATATTTTCTTTGTATCTTATAATTGTTCTTTTCTCTTTTGTAATTTGATTTATGACTTCGCCAAAGCTAGTCATTTTCGCTAGATCGCGATTTCCGGTTTCTTAACCCTTCTTAAGTAGTGTGTTGTAGCCGGGTTAGGAATGGCTGAGTTGCTGTCTTTGTTGTCGAGATTGTCACCGTGGAAGGTGACGTGGGCCTTTTACTCTGACTCACAGTTAGTATTTTCTTCCCAGCTTGGATCTCTCGGACAAAGTGTCACCGGGGATTCTGGCTTGCCCGCCTTGGCGGAGCGCCAGATACACCACGCTTCTACTGTTGCGGGGATCTGGATTCGTCGTTGTGAAGGGAAGAGTGGGGAGTGGGGGCAGGGGTATTACCTTGGTGAGGTGTATTGCTGGACAAGAGTGACCAGTTCTGAGTGTGAGGTGTGCTCAATGATGTCCTCTGCTGACTCCAGTTGTCAGTTTAAATGTAAACCTGTTTCCTCGCATTCTGTGATGTAATGTACCAGTAGTGAGTGTGTTTCGGTGTTGCAATGGATGCAGGTTTCCGGAAAGTCGTTTTTCACCTCGCTAAGGCAGCGTTATCACAATTTCAGCCTGTATATGCTGGTTCTGTCCCTCCTACCAAGGTGCCTGGGAAGGGGGGGATGTGTTCAGGCTTTTGTGTTTGTACCATTTTGCAATTCTCGGGTCTTGGTCTGCTCTGGGTTGAACGTTGTGCATCAGCATTTCTCTGCCATTCGCCTTGAGGGTGTCTTTAACTTGCGAAACGCATGTGGGGATGTTGGTTGTGATGTTAGGGAGCTTGAGTGCGTCCTTGGCTGCCAGGTCAGCTACTTCATTGCCAGTAATGCGCACGTGGATCGGGATCCACTTTATGTGGATTGATCTTCCTTGCTGTTTAATTGTGTGTGCTGACTTTGTTGAGGTTGAGTGTTGAAGAGCTTGTATGGCTCTAAGGGAGTCAGTGTGTATAATTATGTCTTTGTGTTTGTGCTTGTTGTCTGTTAGTGCTTTTTGAATAGCCATTAGCTCTGTCTATAGTGTAGATGATCTATCTGAGAGCTGGAAATGTCCTGTAGTGTCTGTGGTGGAAAAAGCTGCAGCGGCTTGTCCTGTCTTCTTGTAAACAGGCCCATCAGTGAAGAAAGTGTTAGCGTCGTGTGTTGGAGCGGTATTCAGTGTTTTTCTTGCTTGTGTTGCGATTGTGGCAGAGTCTAGGTTCTTCTTTGAGTTTGGTAAGGAGTGGACTATGGCTTTGAAGAGTGCTTCCTCCCAAGGTGGTGGTTTGATGTAATGCTCGTCAGGTGGATCGTCTTGAAGATTTTGGAAGAAGCCTTCTGCGCCTATGGTTTTCAGGTAGTCACTAGTCGTGGCTACCCATGTTACCTTGCGGAAGATCTGTCTGTTTGAGTGTCTCCAAGTCCTTAGTTTTGCGTCCGTATGAACTTGATAAAGTCTCCTACACTAGAGGAGTAGAGTCTGGTCATGATCGGGTAATCTTCGTCTCAGCCTGTAGGGTGCTGACATCTGTCCATCTAGGCACGCCATTGCTGATCCTGAGCGCTTTTTTTTTTTTGCATTATTTCTAAGCCGTTTTGGTTGGTTGAGCTGGGCATGGGGCTCCATATTCAATAATGGAGCGAATTGCCCTTCTCCCTGAAGGCCTCTGATTGCTCTCATCACCCTCAACCATGCTTCTGATCTTTCTTTGAATGATGCTGTGTGTTGTTTGAAGCTTAGTCGCGCATCGGCCCAAATGCCCAGGTATGGATGGTATGACGTCCATTCAACTGCCGTATCTTGGATGGTAAGGGCTGGAAGTTGTATGTGGGAGCCTAGGTGCATAGTGTTGCCACTAGTTCACCACTCTTCTTAGATTGGTGATGGTTATTTAAATTTAAGGACTGATGGTAAATTAACGAGGGTTCTCCTTATTATTTGAGACGGTACTGTAAGGTAATTAAAGTGCCTGGAATTAAAATTGTAATGGGCCATTTGGTGTTGTATTTTGTTACGTTCTTTTACCTATGCTTCTGTGTACACATTTTTGTATATTCAACAGTAGTATTGAATTGAAGTGCATGTACTTTCTTCTATGTGTCATTTGATAAAGGATTTTGTGGATGATTATTTAAACTACTGTTATAATGACTAATAGTGTGGGTGGGGGGTTAGGTGAGACTCCGCCCACGTCAGTTAATGTGGAAAGGGGTCAGGTGCTGGAAATTCATTCCCTTGTCCGAGGGTGAAGCGGGCAGACAGCGACGGGTGGAGAGCTGAGGAGGTGGAGCGGTGGTTGTGACTACCCATACCTGGATTGGGATAGCGGTGGCTGTCCCTACATTTACGTGGACTGGCGGAGCGGTGGTGTCATGGGTCGTGTGTGGCGGTACTGATTGCTAGCGTGGTGGCAGAGTTTGCTGCACGTGTGTTGGTGGTGGTGTGTTAAATGGTATGTGTTGGTTGACATGACTGGTTGTCAAATGTTTTCTTGTGTTGGTGTGATGCATTAGTCTGTAAAATACATTCAACCTTGATACTGCATTTAGTTATCCAGAAAAGGAGAATAACATTGTATGTCTGTGTATGTATGTCCGTGTGTCTGTGCTGTGTGTTGGATGAAACTAGTCCCCCAGGTTAGCTGTGTGTGGTAGTGTGTGGACAGCTATTTGCTTTCCTTGGTGTTGCAGTGAGTGGACAGATATCGAGGAAGACTGGAGGTGACATAATTGGGGGCCTGACCGGGAGGAGATCTTCTTCCTTGTGTGATTTGTGATCAGTGACTTCATGTAAATAAGAAGTGTACCATACATGTCGCCATACGTTCCATTTCACCCGCAAGACTCGCTGCCCTACGTGATCCTGTACTCCTGTGACCTGACCACTGTTCATGGACATGCGCTTCTGTACTCTATGAGGTTAGTGTTTATAATGACAGTGATTTGTTAAAATGGCGGACCATGTAGAACAGTTCATTGACTCCTTGAATGTCCACTACTTGCATCAGTGTAGTAGAGAAGAGCTTGGTGTGCTAGCAGATAGATTTGGTGTTAAGTTGACTGCTAGGATCAAGCAGGACATGCAGAAAGAGTTGGTTATGATGTTGACAGAGAAAGGTTTGTTGTGTGTGGAGGAAAAGCACGTCCATGAAAGTGAACAAAGTGAACTGGAAACAAGTAGTGCAGCAGTACGGTGGGAAATGTCCGGCAGTGAAAGATACATATTGGAAAGAATGAAATTAGAGGTGGAACTAAAAAAGGCAGAAGTGGAAATTAAAAGGTTAGAGAAGGGAGACGGTGATTTGAAAAGTGATTCAGGGGATAAAAAGGTTCCATTTGTCCTTGATTTTGTTGAAAGTGAGGCAGAGGACTTCTTTCTTCAATTCGAGAAGGTAGCAGAGTCAAGAGGTTGGCCAGTGGAAGAGTGGACATTCTTAGTACAGATAAAATTAAAAGGAAAAGCCTGGGAAGCTTATAATGGTCTAACTGTTGATGAGTGTAGAGACACTGCCGCTGTTAAGGAAGCAGTGTTGTCATCTGTACGTGTGGCTCCTGAGGCATATAGATTAAAGTTTAGGGCGGTAAAGAAAAACTATAATTGCACATACCTGGAAATGGCTAGAGAGTGTACCCTAAAGTTGGATAAGTGGCTCAAATCTGAGGATGTTAAAAATGTGGAAGACATGAAAGAGGACAAGACTTTCTTCTTTCTCTCACCCCTATTCTGTCCACCTCTCTAACGCAAGAGTTGACCATTATTCTCAATCATTCATCCCTTTCTCTGGTAAACTCTGGAACTCCCTGCCTGCTTCTGTATTTCCACCTTCCTATGACTTGAATTCCTTCAAGAGGGAGGTTTCTAGACACTTATTCATCAATTTTTGACCACTGCTTTGACCCTTTTATGGGACCGGCATTTCAGTGGACATTTTTTTTTTTAGATTTTTGTTGGCCTTGGCCAGTGTCCTTCCTACGTAAAAAAAAAAAAAAAAATCTGAGGATGTTAAAAATGTGGAAGACATGAAAGAGGTTATTATGTTAGAGAATTTTAAGAACCAAATATATCCTAACATGAAGCATGAAATCATGAAAGCTAATATAAAGATTGTAATGGAAGCAGTACGTAAAGCTGACCAGCTTGAAGCTTGAAATATGGGGTATAAAGGAGGGATGTGGGAATCAGGTTTAATACTTCAAGTCAAAACTATTTCAAGGGAAGGTTTAATATTAATAGTACATATGTGGCAATGCAGCCAAATGTAAGTGCTAAGTTTGCAAGCAGTAACTGTTCTGCAAATTCAAACAGTATACAAGGGCAAGTATAGCGTTCTTCTTCCAAGCCGAGTAGCAGTGTTGAGCACAGAACGCATAATGATTTGCAAGGTAAACCATCAATTAGGTGCTTTAACTGTGGGTATCCTGGGCACTTGAGTAGGGATTGTGAACAATCAAGTAAGGAAGCAAAATGTTCCTATTGTGGTCGTTTCGGCTACAAAGGATTTCAGTGTAAGAACAGTAGTTTGGCAGATAAGCTACGGAGCCTCAGAGTCCCCATCTGGGGAGTGGACCATAAATGTCCCCAGGTCAGACTGCCTTTCTGTCGACGACCCTAAGTGTCTTGACACCCCCCCCTCAACTTTTTCTTCATTAATTTCTGCAACATTCGTGGTTTAAGATCTAATTTTCAATCTGTAAAACACCAGCTCTTCTCTTCTAAACCTCATCTTCTTTTCCTCACTGAAACTAAGGTGTCTGAGGCAACTGACAGTAACCCCTTTTCTGTTCCCTCCTACTTTCTCTATCCTCATTTTCTATCCAAAGCTGGATGTTGCGTTTATGTGCGCAATGACATAACCTGCTCTCGTGCCCACGCTCTTGAATCTTCCGAGTTTTCCACCAACTGGCTACGACTACAGAGTCACTCTCAAACTAAATTTATCTGTGCTGTATACCTTTCACCTAACTCCTCTGACTATAAGAAATTCTTTGACTATTTAACTTCCAAAGTGGAGTACATTCTGACCCTCTTCCCTTTTGCAGAGATCTCCATTCTTTGAAACATCAGTGTTCACCACCAGCTTTGGCTTTCCTCTCCCTTCACTGACCACCCTGGTAAACTAGCCTTCAACTTTGCTATCCTCCACGACCTAGAGCAATTGGTGCAACACCCTTTTTTTTTTTTTTATGTAGGAAGGACACTGGCCAAGGGCAACAAAAATTTAATAAAAAAAATGCCCACTGAAATGCCAGTCCCATAAAAGGGTCAAAGCAGTGGTCAAAAATTGGTGGATAAGTGTCTTGAAACCTCCCTCTTGAAGGAATTCAAGTCATAGGAAGGTGGAAATACAGAAGCAGGTAGGGAGTTCCAGAGTTTACCAGAGAAAGGGATGAATGATTGAGAATACTGGTTAACTCTTGCGTTAGAGAGGTGGAGAGAATAGGAGTGAGAGAAAGAAGAAAGTCTTCTGCAGCGAGGCCGCGGAAGGATGGGAGGCATGCAGTTAGCAAGATCAGAATAGCAGTTAGCATGAAAATAGCGGTAGAAGACAGCTAGATATACAACATTGCGGCGGTGAGAGAGAGGCTGAAGACAGTCAGTTAGAGGAGAGGAGTTGATGAGACGAAAAGCTTTTGATTCCACCCTGTCTATAAGAGCAGTTTGAGTGGAACCCCCCCCAGACATGTGATGCATACTCCATATATGGACGGATAAGGCCCTTTTACAGAGTTAGCAGCTGGGGGAGTGAGAAAAACTGGCGGAGACGTCTCAGAACACCTAACTTCATAGAAGCTGTTTTAGCTAGAGATGAGATGTGAAGTTTCCAGTTCAGATTATAAGTAAAGGACAGACCGAGGATGTTCAGTTTAGAAGAGGGGGACAGTTGAGTGTCATTGAAGAAGAGGGGATAGTTGTCTGGAAAGTTGTGTCGAGTTGATAGAAGGAGGAATTGAGTTTTTGAGGCATTGAACAATACCAAGTTTGCTCTGCCCCAATCAGAAATTTTAGAAAGATCAGAAGTCAGGCGTTCTGTGGCTTCCCTGCGTAATATGTTTACCTCCTGAAGGGTTGGACGTCTATGAAAAGACGTGGAAAAGTGCAGGGTGGTATCATCAGCATAGGAGTGGATAGGACAAGAAGTTTGGTTTAGAAGATCATTAATGAATAATAAGAAGAGAGTGGGTGACAGGACAGAACCCTGAGGAACACCACTGTTAATAGATTTAGGAGAAGAACAGTGACCGTCTACCACAGTAGCAATAGAGCGGTCAGAAAGGAAACTTGAGATGAAGTTACAGAGAGAAGGATAGAAACCGTAGGAGGGTAGTTTGGAAATCAAAGCTTTGTGCCAGACTCTATCAAAAGCTTTTGATATGTCCAAGGCAACAACAAAAGTTTCACCAAAACCTCTAAAAGAGATGACCAAGATTCAGTAAGGAAAGCCAGAAGATCACCAGTAGAGCGGCCTTGACGGACCCCATACTGACGATCAGATAGAAGGTTGTGAAGTGATAGATGTTTAAGAATCTTCCTGTTGAGGATAGATTCAAAAACTTTAGATAGGCAGGAAATTAAAGCAATAGGACGGTAGTTTGAGGGATTAGAACGGTCACCCTTTTTAGGAACAGGTTGAATGTAGGCAAACTTCCAGCAAGAAGGAAACGTAGATGTTGACAGACAGAGCTGAAAGAGTTTGACTAGGCAAGGTGCAAGCACAGAGGCACAGTTTCGGAGAACAATAGGACGGACCCCATCAGGTCCATAAGCCTTCCGAGGGTTTAGGCCAGCGAGGGCATGGAAAACATCATTGCGAAGAATTTTAATAGGTGGCATGAAGTAGTCAGAGGGTGGAGGAGAGGGAGGAACAAGCCCAGAATCGTCAAAGGTAGCGTTTTTAGCAAAGGTTTGAGCAAAGAGTTCAGCTTTAGAAATATATGTGATAGCAGTGGTGCCATCTGGTTGAAGTAGAGGAGGGAAAGAAGAAGAAGCAAAGTTATTGGAGATATTTTTGGCTAGATGCCAGAAGTCACGAGGGGAGTTAGATCTTGAAAGGTTTTGACATTTTCTGTTAATGAAGGAGTTTTTGGCTAGTTGGAGAACAGACTTGGCATGATTCCGGGCTCCCCCCAACTGCTAAGTCTGTACAAGGGCCTTATCCGTCCATGTATGGAGTATGCTTCACATGTCTAGGGGGTTCCACTCACACTGCTCTTCTAGACAAGGTGGAATCAAAAGCTTTTCGTCTATCAAATCCTCTCCTCTAACTGACTGTCTTCAGCCTCTCTCTCACCGCCGCAATGTTGCATCTCTAGCTGTCTTCTACCGCTATTTTCATGCTAACTGCTCTTCTGATCTTGCTAACTGCATGCCTCCCCTCCTCCCATGGCCTCGCTGCAGAAAGACTTTCTTCTTTCTCTCACCCCTATTCTGTCCACCTCTCTAACGCGAGAGTAAACCAGTATTCTCAATCATTTATCCCTTTCTCTTTAAACTCTGGAACTCCCTGCCTGCTTCTGTATTTCCATCTTCCTATGACTTGAATTCCTTCAAGAGGGAGGTTTCAAGACACTTATTCATCAATTTTTGACTACTGCTTTAACCCTTTTATGGGACTGGCATTTCAGTGGGCATTTTTTTTTATTGGATTTTTGTTGCCCTTGGCCAGTGTCCCTCCTACATAAAAAAGAAAAAAAGGAAGTGACATTGAGTGTATTGAGGGAACCATGTTAAAGTGCTCCAGTTGATGTGAAAGTAGTGGAGAAATGTACTGCTCCTGTGGATTTTGAACCATTTATTACTCGAGGAATGATAAAATTAGAGGGTGGTTCAGAGAATTAAATTATAATTAAAACCCATTTTAAGAGATACAGCTGCAAATGTGAGTCTAGTGCTTCGAGATGTATTGGAATGGACAGAGAGCTCTTTCACGGGTTAACAAATAGAGGTGAGAGGCATTAACTCTATTAGTGTTATGCCGGTGCATCATGTATGGTTGGAGAGCGGATTTGTCAGTGGAAGAGTTAGAATAGGTGTGAGTGATAAGTTAGCGGTCATTGGTGTACAAATGCTTCTAGGAAATGACCTAGCAGGTGAAAAAGTTGTTCCTAATCTAACATTTGTTAAGAGTTTAATGGTAAATGATAATTTTTGCCCTGAGATAAGTGAGGAGGAGAAAACTGAGGAAAATGCTATATATCCAGCATGTGCTGTGACTAGAGCTAAGGCTAGAAACATGAAAGTGGCTTACGGTGAGGGAGAGGATAATAGTAATCTGTAGGAGAGCTTAGGTGTGTTGTTTGATCAGAAAGATGTGGATATGAAGGAGGTGGAAGATGTGAATGTGAAGGTGGAAAATAAGGGTCATTACAAGATAGAGGTGTTGCCTGACTGTCGTGAGCAAGGAGTTGACAGTAGTTTACAATCTCTATGGAGCAGAGCTGAGGTAGATAAAATATCTACTGATTATGTTGGATATTATATAAAGGATGGAATGTTAATGAGAAATTGGAGGCCTATTGACAGTCCAACTGACAATATGTGGATGTTGAAAAAGCAAATTATTGTATCTAAGAAGTATAGGACGAGGCTGATGGAGCTCGCTCATGGGAATGTTTGGTCGGGTCACCTGGGAGTGGCAAAATATTAAAGAAAATTATTTGTCATTTCTTTTGGCCAGGAATAAACAGAGATATAATAAATTATTGTAGAACGTGTTACACTTGTCAAATTACAGGGAAACCTAATCAAACAATTCCCCGAGCTCCGTTGCACCCCGTGCTAGTAATGACTGACTCATTCAGCAAGGTGGTAATTGATTGTGTGGGGCCGTTGCTTCGCACAGGAAGAGGTAACCAGTATATATTGACAGTCATGTGCACAGCTACAACATTTCCTGAGGTCATTCCTTTGAGAAGCATAAATAGTAGAGTCATTGTAAGGGAGCTGGTGAATTTGTTTTTCATGGGTTGGATTGCTATCTGTCATCATCAGACCAGGGGGGTAATTTTACATCAAGGTTATTCAAGAATGTGTTGAAAACATTAAGCATCAAACAACAATTATCTAGTGCTTATCACCTCAGTCGCAAGGGTGCATAGAAATATTTCGTCAGACTATCAGCGGTGGTTGTGACTACTTATACCTGGAGTGGGATAGCGGTGGCTGTCCCTACATTTATGTGGACTAGCGGAGCGGTGGTGTCACGGGTCGTGTGTGGCGGTACTGATTGCTGGCGTGGTGGCAGAGTTTGCTGCACGCGTGTTAGTGGTGGTGTGTTAAATGGTATGTGTTGACATGACTGGTTGTCAAATGTTTTCTTGTGTTGGTGTGATGCATTAGTCTGTGAAATACATTCAACCCTGATGATACTGCCTTTAGTTATCCAGAGAAGGAGAATAACATTGTATGTCTGTGTATGTGTGTCCGTGTGTCTGTGCTGTGTTGGATGAAACTAGTTCCCCAGGTTAGCTGTGTGTGGTAGTGTGTGGACAGCTATTTGCTTTCCTTGGTGTTGCAGTGAGGGGGTAGACATCGAGGAAGACTGGAGGTGACAATAGGTCTAGTCTTTGCTGGATTCATTTAAAGCCCGAGCTCCTTGCATTTATTTGGCAACATGTTTATAACCTCTCTTGCCCTTGCTTCATACCTATGATCTGAGGAGATGATAGCTACGTCGTCCATGTATACTAAGGCTTTTGTTCCCCTGATGTTTAGAGAGGCGATGTTTTCAACAAGGATGTTGAAGAAGAAAGGGCTGAGGATTCTGCCCTACGGCATCTTGTCTCTGAAAGTGCGCCTTGGAACTTTACCTTAGCCGTTCTGTCTTTAAGAAAGTCGGCTATTCTGAGTAACTTGGGCTTAACTCCCCGGCATGCGAGGGACTCTAGGATGGCTAAGGCATTAGCTGTTTCAAAGGTCTTTTCAAAGTCCATGAAGGTGATGATGGCCTTTTTGTTGGATATGGTTGTCATTAACTCAGTAATACAGTCTTTTGTCCCTTTGTTATTTGTGTATGCACAGATGCTCTTATGGAAGTCCCCGCCCATCCATTTCAGTCTGTTTAAGACCATTCTTTCAGCAGTCTCGCCAAGACACCTGAGCTGGGAGATGGATCTTGTCTTCCCAGGGTCCTTCGGTTTGGAGATGGGAAGAATGATGGCCGTTTTCCATGTTGGGGATAACTTGCCTTCAGTGAAGGATTTATTGATTATACTGAGGTGCTCAAGGTGTGCAACCTGGCCTCCTTCTCTAATTATTCTGTATGTTAATGGGGGCTTGGTTTTGGGTATAGCTTCGTCTGTTGCTTTGTGTAGGACTTTTGTTAGTCTTGTTTCCTTTGCAGTGAGTGTTGTTTGTTGTGGCAGTGTGTTGAGATGCACCAAGATTTTCCCTGTAGAGTGGCCAGTCTGCACTCCTTAAGTTCCATTTCATTTCTCTGATGGGATACCGTAGTTGAGGGATGTCTATCTGTGTGCAAGTTGCAAAATGTTCGCTGGC
This sequence comes from Scylla paramamosain, assembly GCF_035594125.1. Lineage (NCBI taxonomy): Eukaryota > Metazoa > Arthropoda > Malacostraca > Decapoda > Portunidae > Scylla > Scylla paramamosain. The sequence goes on from NC_087173.1 coordinate 15,491,422, forward strand.
TAAACGTTGGTGTAGACTACCGTGAGTGTGCGTGAAGGTCGTGATTAATGAAGGAGAGATCAAGAATTCCACAATCTATATGTGTTGGTTCCTGTATGTTCAGTAGGCTCGCCTCAGGGATGTTGTGTAGTGTCTCAGGTATATGGTGTCCGTTCCTATTGGGACTGTTGGAGCCCAGTATGTCATGGTGTGGAGTGAAGCCGCCTCCAATTAATATATTTTGCATAATGCAAGGAGTTCTGTAATGTCCAGTGAGGTATTTTCTGCCCTGTTGTATATGTTATAGATTTGTAACTGTATATTGCGTAGCGTAATGGTTACTGCTGTTACTTCTACTCTTTCTCCACAGTGTACAGGGTGGTCTATTTCCTTACCTGGTATGTGGCTTCTGATTACGATGGATGATGATCTGTTGGAGTTGCCTTCCATTGCCAGGCTGTGATACTCTGTGTATCCTTGTATTGTATGGTATGTGGTGTTCCTTACCTGTGTTTCTTGGAGGAGTATGATGTCTATTTCTTCCTTCATATGCTATGCAGTGCTTACTCCATGCTAGGTGACACTCTCTACAGTTAGAACACTTCATGGTAATCGTTTGTCTTTATATCTGGTGCTACAGAGTTCGGTCTTGTGGGGACCGAAGCAGACAACGCATCTTGCTTCCAAACTGCAGCTATTCTTGTGGTGACCAAATTTCTGGCAGTTGAAGCAGCTCAGAGGTTCTCACCTGAAGGGCTGCATCTAAAATGTTCCCCATTTCCCTAGTTCTAGAGACCTGGGGAAAGGACCTTGAACAGTGATCTCCACTTGTCTGGTTTTTTCGCGTATAGACACTGCAATATTTGTCCTCTATAATCAGTGGGTGGTCCAGAACTGGCATGAATGGATAGGAATCGGATATTTAAACAGAATACTCTTGCTAGTGCTCTTCCCAGCTTTTTTTCAGCTGTACCGGTTTTCTATGAATGTTCTTGATGCTGATTACCTGGTCGAAGGTTTCTTGGTCGGGCAGGAAGAGTAGAATATTCCCTGACGTCAGGAATTTCATCTGCATTTTTGGCACTTTTATTATATTCTCTTTGGCTTCTGCTAGGTGAAAAGCGGACTCGAAGCCCTCCGTACAGAGAACCAAAATTTTTGGAATGATCTGTTTCTGACCTGGTGCCTTGTCTTATCCATGTGCTGGTGGAGTGACTTGTGAGGATTGTGCAATTTGTTCTTGTGCTGGTTGAACTGGACTGGTTGAAGGAGCCTGAGGAACTTTGATCTTGCTTGGTGATTATCTTGTTTCTTCATCAGTGTTCAGCGTATGGTACAGTGTACAGCGTGCGGTCAAGCCTCGTGTAGCGTACAGTCTGTGGTACAGTTTGTTCCACGTTGGGTGTTTTCATTTTCAATTCCTTGGTCTTCTCTCGTGTTATTGTGTTATATATACCAAGGATCTTCGGTTTGGAAGAGAGGGACGGTTGAGTGTCATGGAAGAAGAGTGGATAGCTGTTTGGTTGCGTCAGGGTTGATAGATGAAAGAATTTGCTCTACAGCAATCAGAAATTTTAAAGAGATCAGAAGGCAGGCGTTCTGTGGCTTCCCTGCGTGAATTGTTTACTTCCTGATAGGTTGGACGTCTATGAAAAGACGTGGAAAGTGTGGGATGGTATCATCAGTGTAGGAGTGGGTAGGACAAGAAGTTTGGTTGAGAAGGTCATTGACGAATAACAGAAAGAGAATTGGTGACGAGACAGATGCTTAAGGAACACCACTATTAATAGATTTAGAAGAACAGTGCCCATCTACTTCAGCAGCAATAGAACGGTCAGAAAGGAAACTTGAGATGAAGTTAAAGAGATATAAGGAAAGAAGCCATAGGAGGGTAGTATGGAAATCTGTGCCAGGCTCTATCAAAAGCTTTTGATATGCCTAAGGCAACAGCAAAGGTTTTACCAAAATCTCTAAAAGAGGATGACCAAAACTCAGTAAGGAAAACCAGAAGATGACCAGTAGAGCGGCCTTGACGGAACCCATGTTGGTGATCAGATAGAAAGTTGTGAAATGCCAGATAAATGTTTAAGAATCTTCCTGTTGAGGATAGATTAAAAAACTTTAGATAGGCAGGAAACTAAAGCAATATGACGGCAGTCTGAGGGATCAGAACGGTCACCCTTTTTAGGAACAGGCTGTATGTAAGCAAACTTCCAGCAAGAAGGGAAGGTAGATATTGAAAGACAGAGTTGAAAGAGTTTGACTAGGCAAGGTACAAGCAGGGAGGCACAGCTTCCGAGAACAATATGAAGAACCACATTAGGTCCATAAGCCTTCCGAGTGTTTAGTGGAAAACATCATTGCGAAGAATGTTAATAGGTGGCATGAAGTAGTCAGAGGATGGAGGAGAGGGAGGAACAAGACCTAGATCATCCAAAGTAGAATTTTTAGCGAAGGTTTGATCGAAGAGTTCAGCTTTAGAGATAAATGAGATGGCAATGGTGTCAAATGGTTGAAAGAGGAGGGAAAGAAGAAGCAAAATTATTGAAGATGTTTTTCGCTATGTGCCAGAAGTCACGAGGGAACTTAAATCTTGAAAGATTTTGACACTTTCTATTAATGAAGGAGTTTCCGGCAAGTTTGAGAACAAGCTTGGTATGATTCCTTGCAGAAATATAAAGTGCATGAGATTCAGGTGATGGAAGGCTCTAGTACCTTTTGGTGGCCACCTCCCCATCACGTATAGCAAGAGAATAGGCTGTGTTAAACCAAAGTTTGAAAGGTTTAGATCGAGAAAAAGAGTGAGGAATGTATGTCTCCATGCCAGACACTATCATCACCTGAGTAATGCGCTCAGTACACAGAGACAGGTCTCTGACATGAAAACAGTAGTCATTCCAAGGAAAATCAGCAAAATACCTCCTCAGGTCACCCCAACTAGCAGAGGCAAAACGCCAGAGGGAACTTCGCTTAGGAGGATCCTTAGGAGGGATTGGAGCGATAGGACAAGATACATGTATGTGACCGTGGTCCGAGGTCAAAACCTTTCAAGATCTAACTCTCTTCGTGACTTCTTGCACCTAGCCAAAAACATCTCCAATAACTTTATTTCCTTTCCTTCCTTTATTTCAACCTGTTGGTATCTATCTCTAAAGCTGAACTTTTCTCTCAAACCTTTGCTAAAAACTCTACATTGGATGATTCCTTCCTCTCCTTTACTCTCCATCTACTTCATATTACCCATTAAGATCCATCACAGTGATATTTTCCATGCCATCACTGGTATTTGGAAGGCTGATGGCGTCCCTCCTATTGTTCTCCGAAACTGTGCCTCCGTGCTTGCACCTTGCCTAAAAAAAACCTCTTGTGTCATTGTCTATCAACATTTACCTTTCCTTTCTGCTGGAAGTTTTCCAATATTCAACCTGTTCCTAAAAAGGATGACCGTTCTTATCCCTCAGATTACCATCCTATTGCTTTAATTTCCTGCATCTATAAATATTTTTTTTATTATCCTCTACAGCAAGATTATTAATTAAACATTTACGACTTCACAACCTTTTATCTGATCGCCAGTATGGGTTTAGTCGAGGCCGCTCTACTGATGACCTGGCTTTCTCACTGAGTCTTGGTCATCTTCTTTTAAAGATTTTAGCAAAACTTTCGCTGTTGCTTTAAACATATCAAAAGTTTTTGATATAGTCTCGCACATAGCTCTGATCCTTGTAATCTTTTCTCGATAATTTCATCTCAAGTTTCCTTTCTGACCGTTCTATTGCTGTTGTGGTACAGGGTCATTGTTCGTCTCCTAATTTTTTAACAGTGGTATTCCTCAGAGTTTTGTCCTGTCACCCATTCTTCCTATTATTCATCAATGATCTAAATCAAATTTCTTGGCCTATCCAATCTTATGCTGATGATACTACCCTACACTTTTCCACGTTTTTTTCGTAAAGGTTCAACCATTCAAAAAGTAAACAGTTAACGCAGGGAAACCAGAGAAACTGACTTCTGATCTCCCTAAAATTTCTCATTAGGCAGGGGAAATTTTGTGTTGTTCAGTGCTTCAGAAACTCAATTCCTCCATCTATCAACTCGACAAAACTTTCCAGAGAACTATCCTCTCCTCTTCAATGACACTCAAACTGTCCCCCTCTTCTGCAAAGAACATCCACGGTCTCTCCTTTACTCATAATAATCTAAACTGCAAACTTTACATCTCATCTCTACCTAAAACAGCTTCTATGAAGTTGGGCGTTCTAAGCCGCCTCCGCCTTTTTTCCACGCTCTTCCAGCTACTAACTCTGTGCAGGGGAGTTATTCGTCCATGTATGGAGTATGATTCACATGTCTGCGGGAGTTCCACTCATACCGCTGTTTTAGACAGGAAAGATGAAAATTTTTTCGTCTGATCAACTCCTTTCCTCCAAGTAAATGTCTTCAGTGTTTCTCTCATCGCTGTAATGTTACATGTCTTGCTATCTTCTACCTCTGTTTTCATGGTAACTGCTCTTCTGATCTCGCTAACTGAATGCCTCCCCTTCTGCGGCTTCGCTGCACATGACTTTCTTCTTTCTCTCTGTCCAGCTTTCTCATGCAAGAGTTAACTAGTATTCTCAGTCATTCATCCCTTTTCCTGGTAAAATCTGTAACTCGAAAAAAACTTCAAATTCAATGTTTATCCTGTCTCTTCCTTAATGAAAAATACGGTTTTTAGTAAAATAACTGTATTTGATTTTGAAAAATAAAAATTTCAACATGCTTATGTTCCTAAAAAACAAATTATCGTTTATCGCTAGTTTGGAACCAAAGTATCAGCGATACAGATGAATCGATAATCCAGGAAAGATAATTATCGATAATCGATAGCCCGATATCGTTATCGCGATCAAATTTATCGTGATAACGCCCACCTATGCATAGATTACATTATACCAATCTCTGTTCGGAAACTGGACTATCATTAGAAAGTAGGTTTTATTGCTTATTTCTATTAACAAGTTTGAGAGAGAGAGAGAGAGAGAGAGAGAGAGAGAGAGAGAGAGAGAGAGAGAGAGAGAGAGAGAGAGAGAGAGAGAGAGAGAGAGAGAGAGAGAGAGAGAGGTTGAAAGTAATGGTGTTACATAAGATGACAAAAGTTCATGAGATCACTGAACCTTTGTGATGTGACGGATTGGCATAATTTGCTGAGCTAACTTGTAAACCTTGCTTAATTGCAAGCTGGTGGGTTACCTCAAGCTGCCTTTCCTCACCATTACGCAGCAGTCAGCGCTGGTAGGGCAAGGTTGTACGTGCGCTGGCTTCTCATCACATGAACGGTGTACTTACCTTGGAGATCAAGGCAGTGATGGTGAGGCAGGAAGGACGGGGGTCGGCAGGCACCAGGATGGAGGTAGGATGAAGGTAGTGAATGCCGTAGTGCGACGCCAAACTCACGCTGCCATACACCTTGACACAAAATTACATGAGTTTGGGGCTCAGGGTGAGAAAATCAAATAAGAGATACTTCCATATCCACTCACATGTAGGTGTGTACTCACAATGAGGGAGTGAGGCAGGTGGCAGGCCAGTCTCTCTTTCAGAATGTCCAGCTCTTCCTCTCCCACCTGGCGAAGGGTCGTATTGCTCTGCGAGGACATCGTGGTGAAGGAAGCCTTGGCAACACCTGTAATGCAAAAGAAGGAGAGCACTTCAAGAAGAAATGCACATTTTCCTGCTATAAAAAAAAAAAGTCAAAATAAAATGCGATGGCTTAAGCAAGACCTTAATATGGAAATGTAAGTCTTAAAGCCAAGCTTGTTCATGTCAGCTATCTATTCAAGACATATTTTATGTATAAAAAGTTACAATCACAAATCCCAGACCCTTCACAAATCTGCCACACCTGGACTAGCTTCCCTGAGCCACCACCTGTGTGGACTCAGTGCAGGGCTCAGACATGGGTGTACAGGGTCCTTTGTGACTCCTGTACCCTTTTCACCACAGTCATAACTCCATGTCACACTAAGTTGAGGTCACCAGACTGTTTTACCGACCCTCAGACAAGGGAAATACATAAAACAACACTTAACACCCACAGCTGCGAAGGAATCGACAACCACGTCTAGGAAAAAGTTAATATACAATAATACGTATAGGGTCGAGGTATAATACCCTGTTGGACTTCTGTCCTCCTCAGTAATCCACCCACTGTCCAAAGATGTGTTATAGCCTCAAGCCGAGTAGTGTCATTTCCTGCCTCCTGGACAGCATGCCTTGTCAGGACCTGACGAGGGAGTAAAGTTCACTATGTGACTTATTACTTAGGTTCTCTGCAGCTGAAATGCCTCAACCAGCAGTAGCACACAAGCTCACTAACAAGAGACACGGAAGACTACTACAAAAAGAGTGCCCACAAACATACAGGAGGGTCATTTACCGCTAACTGCAAGAGAACTCAGCCTGGACACACGCAGCCAAGGAATTACTTTCCTGGATATAGTGCGTGGTTTACACAACTATCCTTACTGGCAGACTACTGTGGAGACTCCTAGTCTATATAATGACTCACTTATCCGTTATGGCAACTGACTTGACTACATCTTATCCTACCCTTGTCTCCGTCAAATATTAGGGCACGTCTCAGTATGCCTACTCCATCGAAGTGCTGGGTAGTGACTGTGGAATAGGGCTGGGCGGGAACAAGTTACGAAATCGGTTAAGACGGTTTCGCTAGGCCTTGCTTGGAATCGGTTCCGAATCTTGGAGCTGGTTCCGCCTTAACGGTTCCTCGTGAGTAATGATGGCTGATACTCGTGAGGTACAAATCACAAACAGTTATGCAGTGTTTAAAATATGTAATCATGAATATTATTCATGAAGTTTTGCAAATGTTATCTACAAGTGAACGAAATGGAGTGTAAAGGAATGTTACATAAATAGCGTCCCTTCATTCAGTATTCAAAGAAATTGCATGAATGATATGAAAATATTTCGTTCATGGTGGCCAATAGTGTGCACCGATTTAGTGTTGCCATATGCGTTATATGACTGGTAGATGTCCTGTGACATCATGACAGGGTATATATAAATGGTAGTGCACGACCGGCGACTTGCTCATTAGTGGTGGGCAGAAAGCGATAACTTAAGTATTCACGTAATCGATTACTTGCGTTAGGCGGATCCGTTGGAACCGGTTCAGGAACCGGTTCCACAGAGAATCGTGTAGAGCGTGCGGGGCCTGAGTCTTGAAACCGCCAGCGCGCAGGGTGAGTGCCAGCGTGCTGCTCAGACGGTTACCAGGCAGAGCCGGTTCCACAATCGGTTCTGTGGGGAATCGTGTAGAGCGCGCGTGGTGAGTACCACGTTGCTCAGCGTTTCCAGGACTCATCGAGAATACTGGCAGAGATTATTATCAACTCCCGGTCCTGAGAGACCTAGGCTCTGGGATGGAATGGATATTGGATAGTGGATGAATGCACAGTTTAGTTGGTGTTTACTCTCCTTTTATCTCAGAAAGGATTATCTTAATAATGTACGTGCTTGGGTTTATATTATTTATTGATGAATAATATCACATACGAGTACCGGAAGACCGACATAGATATACTTACTATATTCACAATGCATTATGGCATTTCAACACTGTTATTGTAAGTTACTAACTCATGATAATGCTAATAAAACGCATTTTAAAAATGCATTGTTAAGGAAAAAAAAAACGTTTATTTCATGGAAAGAAATAAGGAAGCCCAGGTAATTTGATATAGGCAGATAATAGGGTACAATATGTTTGTTCGTAAACATAAAGTATTTCATAATGTTTCCTACATAATACATTTATATTTCCATAAATACTGCATAATAATGAAATGGAAAGCAACAGGAAATTAAGATAAAATTGTTTCCTCGTTGCATTTCAGAATATATAAAGTAGTAACACTGCCTCAAATTCATGGTGAAATAGCAAGGAATTTATAGAAAATATGTACATTGCATATACAATAACTTCCTTGTCACAATCAATATCACAGAAAAGTAATGTCCTAGCATCTTAAAATAAATTAAAGCACATAAATTTATAAATACTTCCATATCACAGATAAAATATCACAAAGTAGTTTTCCTTTAGATACAGGTCAGACATGCTTAAAGTATTCACAGTCTTAGACGTTTTTGTTGAAGAAGAGAATCATGTTAATATTCTCTTCCTTGAGACTGCTTCGTCTGTGTGATATCAATTCACCTTTTTTTTTTTCTTTTATGTAGGAAAGACACTGGCCAAGGGTTACAAAAATCCAATAAAAAAATATGCCCACTGAAATGCCAGTCCCATAAAAGGGTCAAAGCAGTAGTCAAAAATTGATGAATAAGTGTCTTGAAACCTCCCTCTTGAAGGAATTCAAGTCATAGGAAGGTGGAAATACAGAAGCTGGCAGGGAGTTCCAGAGTTTACCAGAGAAAGGGATGAATGATTGAGAATACTGGTTAACTCTTGCGTTAGAGAGGTGGACAGAATAGGGGTGAGAGAAAGAAGAAAGTCTTGTGCAGTGAGGCCGTGGAAGGAGGGGAGGCATGCAGTTAGCAAGATCAGAAGAGCAGTTAGCATGAAAATAGCGGTAGAAGACAGCTAGAGATGCAACATTGCGGCGGTGAGAGAGAGGCTAAAGACAATCAGTTAGAGGAGAGGAGTTGATGAGACGAAAAGCTTTTGATTCCACCCTGTCTAGAAAAGCAGTATGAGTGGAACCCCCCAGACATGTGAAGCATAGATAGCATAGAAGATGTGATAGCATAGAAGATCATTAATGAATAATAAGAAGAGAGTGGGTGACAGGACAGAACCCTGAGGAACACCACTGTTAATAGATTTAGGAGAAGAACAGTGACCGTCTACCACAGCAGCAATAGAACGGTCAGAAAGGAAACTTGAGATGAAGTTACAGAGAGAAGGATAGAAACCGTAGGAGGGTAGTTTGGAAATCAAAGCTTTGTGCCAGACTCTATCAAAAGCTTTTGATATGTCCAAGGCAACAGCAAAAGTTTCACCAAAATCTCTAAAAGAGGATGACCAAGACTCAGTAAGGAAAGCCAGAAGATCACCAGTAGAGCAGCCTTGACAGAACCCATACTGGCGATCAGATAGAAGGTTTTGAAGTGATAGATGTTTAAGAATCTCCCTGTTGAGGATAGATTCAAAAACTTTAGATAGGTAGGAAATTAAAGCAATAGGACAGTAGTTTGAGGGATTAGAACGGTCACCCTTTTTTTTAGGAACAGGTTGAATGTAGGCAAACTTCCAGCAAGAAGGAAAGGTAAATGTTGACAGACAGAGCTGAAAGAGTTTGACTAGGCAAGGTGCAAGCACAGAGGCACAGTTTCGGAGAACAATAGGAGGGACCCCATCAGGTCCATAAGCCTTCCGAGGGTTTAGGCCAGCGAGGGCATGGAAAACATCATTGCGAAGAATTTTAATACGTGGCATGAAGTAGTCAGAGGGTGGAGGAGAGGGAGGAACAAGCCCAGAATCGTCCAAGGTAGAGTTTTTAGCAAAGGTTTGAGCGAAGAGTTCAGCTTTAGAAATAAATGTGATAGCAGTGGTGCCATCTGGTTGAAATAGAGGAGGGAAAGAAGAAAAAGCAAAGTTATTGGAAATATTTTCGGCTAGATGCCAGAAATCACGAGATCTTGAAAGGTTTTGACATTTTCTGTTAATGAAGGAGTTTTTGGCTAGTTGGAGAACTGACTTGGTATGGTTTCGGGCAGAAATATAAAGTGCATGAGATGCTGGTGATTGATGGCTTAAGTACCTTTTGTGGGCCACCTCTCTATCATGTGTTAAAACAAGGTTTAGAAGGTTTAGGACGAGAAAAAAGAGTGAGGAATGTACACCTCCATGCCAGACACTATCACCTCTGTTATGCGCTCAGCACACAAAGACGGGTCTCTGACACGGAAGCAGTAGTCATTCCAAGGAAAATCAGCAAAATACCTCCTCAAGTCCCCCCAACTAGCAGAGACAAAACGCCAGAGGCACCTTCGCTTAGGGGGATCCTGAGGAGGGATTTGAGCGATAGGACAAGATAAAGATATGAGATTGTAATCGGAGAAGCCCAATGGAGAAGAAAGGGTGACAGCATAAGCAGAAGGATTAGAGGTCAGGAAAAGGTCAAGAATGTTGGGCGTATCTCCAAGACGGTCAGGAATACAAATAGGGTGTTGCACCAATTGCTCTAGGTCATGGAGGATAGCAAAGTTGTAGGCTAGTTCACCAGGATGGTCAGCGAAGGAAGAGGAAAGCCAAAGCTGGTCGTGAACATTGAAGTCTCCAAGAATGGAGATATCTGCAAAAGGGAAGAGGGTCAGAATGTGCTCCACTTTGGAAGTTAAGTAGTCAAAGAATTTCCTATAGTCAGAGGAGTTAGGTGAGAGGTATACAGCACAGATAAATTTACTATGAGAGTGACTCTGTAGTCGTAGCCAGATGGTGAAAAACTCGGAAGATTCAAGAGCGTGGGCATGGGAGCAGGTTAAGTCATTGCGCACATAAACGCAGCATCCAGCTTTGGATAAAAAATGAGGATAGAGAAAGTAGGAGGAAACAGAAAAGGGGCTACTGTCAGTTGCCTCAGACACCTGAGTTTCAGTGAGGAAAAGAAGATGAGGTTTAGAAGAGGAGAGGTGGTGTTCTACAGATTGAAAATTAGATCTTAGACCGCGAATGTTGCAGAAGTTAATAAAGAGGGTGGTGTCAAGACACTTAGGGTCGTCGACGGAAAGGCAGTCCGACCTGGGGACATTTATGGTCCGCTCCCCAGATGGGGGACTCCGAGGCTGGTGTAGGAGTGGCCATAATAATTTTGAAATTTTTGAGTGAAGGGTGTGTGTGTTAATAGGTGCACCCCTTGAACAGTGCTTTAGACCTCACTGGGAGTAATGATCGTTTCGGCAGGTGTCTACTGCCTCCTCATATATATATATATATATATATATATATATATATATATATATATATATATATATATATATATATATATATATATATATATATATATATATATATATATATATATATATATATATATATATATATATATATATATATATATATATATCATATATATCTTGATGATATATAATTCACTCAATTGTGACTTACAATGCTGCTAACATGATTGCAGCAATAAAGCAAATGAATATTCGCCATACCCCTTGCTTTGCTCACACTATGAATCTAGTTGTTCACGATTCCGTTAAGAACATTGAGGATGTCCAGAAGCTAAAAGAAAAAATAAAGACTATTGTAAGTTGTTTTTTTTTCCATCACAGCGTGAAGGCTTCTGATAAGCTGATGCGGGTGCAAGCAGCCTTCAAAAAAAACTTATTCAGGATGTAGAAACTAGATACATACTACATGATGGAACGATACTTCAAGCAACATGACCACGTGACATACACTCTCTACCACCTGGGGAAAACTAACTTGTGTCTGTCTAAGCTTGTACTCCTTCAGAACACCATAAATATTTGTCTTGGAATCGTTTGAGAAGGTGACTAAAGAAATGTCAGCCGAAAAAGTCACCTCTATTTCGAAGATAATACCAGTGGTGAGAGAAATCCAAGAGTACATGAATTCTAGCCATTAAACAGCCAGAATTCTCTTAGAAGAGAACTAAAGATCTGGAGCAAAGATTCTCTGCAATCGAGGGATCCTTCATCCTCAAAGCTGCCACTCTTTTGAATCCAAGATTTAAAAAGGTTCCATTTTCTGAGCATTCAAATATTAAAGTGGTAGAAGAACGCCTAGTAAACGAAATGCGTTCGGAGGATGCTCCATGCGCTGCAAGCACATCATACACCGCAGCAAAACCACTCAACATCACTGTGGTTCAAGGAAAAAAGAAATCCCTTTGGAGTTGTTTTGCTGCCAAGATTGAGAAAATTGTTCTGGTATTGACGCAACCATTGACAGGCCCATACATTGAACGAATAAAGATACCTAGAAGAACCATACATCTCTGGAGAAAATGATCCTCTGACATGCTGGAGAGAGCACGCCACGCTGTTCCTTAAACTAAAAGAGATGGTAAATAGATATCTGTGCACACCTGCATCATCTATTCCATCAGAACGATTATTTTAAAATCATCATGGCGACTCCTACACCAGCCTCGGAGTCCCCATCCGGGGAGCGGACCATAAATGTCCCCAGGTCGGACTACCTTTCTGTCGACGACCCTAAGTGTCTTGACACCCCCCTCAACTTTTTCTTCATTAACTTCTGCAACATTCGCGGTCTAAGATCTAATTTTCAATCTGTAGAACACCAGCTCTCCTCTTCTAAACCTCATCTTCTTTTCCTCACTGAAACTCAGGTGTCTGAGGCAACTGACAGTAGCCCCTTTTCTGTTCCCTCCTACTTTCTCTATCCTCATTTTCGATCCAAAGCTGGATGCTGCGTTTATGTGCGCAATGACTTAACCTGCTCCCGTGCCCACGCTCTTGAATCTTCCGAGTTTTTCACCATCTGGCTACGACTACAGAGTCACTCTTATACTAAATTTATCTGCGCTGTATACCTCTCACCTAACTCCTCTGACTATAAGAAATTCTTTGATTACTTAACTTCGAAAGTGGAGCACATTCTGACCCTCTTCCCTTTTGCAGAGATCTCCATTCTTGGAGACTTCAATGTTCACCACCAGCTTTGGCTTTCCTCTCCCTTCACTGACCATCCTGGTGAACTAGCCTACAACTTTGCTATCCTCCACGACCTAGAGCAATTGGTGCAACACCCTACTCGTATTCCTGACCGTCTTGGAGATACGCCCAACATTCTTGACCTTTTCCTGACCTCTAATCCTTCTGCTTATGACGTCAACCTTTCTTCTCCGTTGAGCTCCTCCGATCACAATCTCATATCTTTATCTTGTCCTATCGCTGCAATCCCTCCTCAGGATTCCTGTAAGCGAAGGTGCCTCTGGCGTTTTGTCTCTGCTAGTTGGGGGGACCTGAGGAGGTATTTTGCTGATTTTCCTTGGAATGATTACTGCTTCCGTGTCAGAGACCCGTCTTTGTGTGCTGAGCGCATAACAGAGGTGATAGTGTCTAGCATGGAGGCATACATTCCTCATTCTTTTTCTCGTCCTAAACCTTCTAAACCTTGATTTAACACAGCTTGTTCTCGTGCTATACATGATAGAGATGTGGCCCACTAAAGGTACTTAAGCCTTCCATTACCAGAATCTCATGCACTTTATATTTCTGCCCGGAACCATGCCAAGTCAGTTTTCCAACTAGCCAAAAACTCCTTCATTAACAGAAAATGTCAAAACCTTTCAAGATCTCGTGATTTCTTGCATCTAGCCAAAAATATCTCCAACAACTTTGCTTCTTCTTCTTTCCCTCCTCTATTTCAACCAGATGGCACCACTACTATCACATCTATTTCTAAAGCTGAACTCTTCGCTCAAACCTTTGCTAAAAACTCTACCTTGGACGATTCTGGGTTTGTTCCTCCCTCTACTCCACCCTCTGACTACTCCATGCCACCTATGAAAATTCTTCGCAATGATGTTTTCCATGCCCTCGCTGGCCTAAACCCTCGGAAGGCTTATGGACCTGATGGGGTCCCTTCTATTGTTCTCCGAAACTGTGCCTCCGTGCTTGCACCTTGCCTAGTCAAACTCTTTCAGCTCTGTCTGTCAACATTTACCTTTCCTTCTTGCTGGAAGTTTGCCTACATTCAACCAGTTCCTAAAAAGGGTGACCGTTCTAATCCCTCATACTACTGTCCCATTGCTTTAATTTCCTGCCTATCTAAAGTTTTTGAATCTATCCTCAACAGGAAGATTCTTAAACATCTATCACTTCACAACCTTCTATCTGATCGCCAGTATGGGTTCTGTCAAGGCCGCTTTACCGGTGATCTTCTGGCTTTCTTTACCCAGTCTTGGTCATCCTCTTTTAGAGATTTCTGGTAAAACTTTTGCTGTTGCCTTGGACACATCAAAAGCTTTTGATAGAGTCTGGTACAAAGCTTTGATTTCCAAACGACCCTCCTACGGCTTCTATCCTTCTCTCTGTAACTTCATCTCAAGTTTCCTTTCTGACCGTTCTATTGCTGTTGTGTTAGACGGTCACTGTTCTTCTCCTAAATCTATTAACAATGGTGTTCCTCAGGGTTCTGTCCTGTCACCCACTCTCTTCTTACTATTCATTGATGATCTTCTAAACCAAACTTCTTGTCCTATCCACTCCTACGCTGATGATACCACCCTGCACTTTTCCACATCTTTTCATAGACGTCCAACCCTTCAGGAGGTAAACATATCACGCAGGGAAGCCACAGAACGCTTGACTTCTGATCTTTCTAAAATTTCTGATTGGGGCTCAGTAAACTTGGTATTGTTCAATGCCTCAAAAACTCAATTCGTCCATCTATCAACTCGACACAACCTTCCAGACAACTATCCCCTCTTCTTCAATGACACTCAACTGTCCCCCTCTTCTACACTGAACATCCTCGGTCTGTCCTTTATTTATAATCTGAACTGGAAACTTCACATCTCATCTCTAGCTAAAACAGTTTCTATGAAGTTAGGAGTTCTGAGACGTCTCCGCCAGTTTTTCTCACCCCCCCCAGCTGCTAACTCTGTACAAGGGCCTTATCCGTCCATGTATGGAGTATGTTTCACATGTCTGGGGGGGTTCCACTCATACTGCTCCTCTAGACAGGGTGGAATCAAAAGCTTTTCGTCTCATCAACTCCTCTCCTCCAACTGACTGTCTTCAGCCTCTCTCTCACCGCCGCAATGTTGCATCTCTAGCTGTCTTCTACCGCTATTTTCATGCTAACTGCTCTTCTGATCTTGCTAACTGCATGCCTCCTCTCCTCCCGCGGCCCCGCTGCACAAGACATTCTTCTTCCTCTCACCCCTGTTCTGTCCACCTCTCTAACGCGAGAGTAAACCAGTATTCTCAATCATTCATCCCTTTCTCTGGTAAACTCTGGAACTCCCTGCCTGCTTCTGTATTTCCAACTTCCTATGACTCGAATTCCTTCAAGAGGGAGGTTTCAAGACACTTATTTATCAATTTTTTATCACTGCTTTGACCCTTTTATGGGACTGGCATTTCAGTGGGCAGAAACGGCATGGAGGCCTCACTCCATACACACTGGCTGATGTTATTCTCGATCCTGGTAATCCACGGAAGACCCTCTCTACACTCAGAGACCCAAGGAGGTGTGGCTCCCGGTCCTTCTGAACCTGAGAGGTGTTCTATATGCAGCTAGAGACAGCCCGTGTACCACCACCAGTCTCTTCACTCCACTACCCCTGGGAGAGGCAGCGGTGTATGCTGCCTCTCGTTCGTATTCTTCCGCCTGTCTCTTCCGAGAGACTGCAGATGGACTGTGTCACCGTGAGGTGACTTTGTTGATTTTATTAAAACCGGAAAATATACTTTTTTCCTTATTGCTACCAATCACTGAAGAGTACTTGACTAACAAAATCCAGGAACTGCATAACAACGCACGACCCTTTGGAATGTTGTCATTTGGACAAACAACTGCAAGAGTGAGGGAACCAGAGAAAAAGAAATAATAGTAACCGTGGAATAGACATTGAAAAATAGATTGAAAATAGACTTAATACAGATTCTTTTATATTCTCTGTGGTTGGCTGACTTACAGCTCTTGAAATGGGAAAAATTGTTTAGAAATTAAAACCACTGTTTGAGGGCGATAGCGTTGAGTCACTGTTCTTCTAAATCTATTAACAATGGTGTTCCTCATGGTTCTGTACAGCCAGCCACTCTCTTCCTATTATTCATCATTGATCTTCTAAACCAAACTTCTTGTCCTGTCCACTCCTACGCTGATGATACCACCCTGCAGATTTCCATGTCTTCTTATACGTTCAATCCTTCACGAAGTAAACATTTCACGTAGGTAAGCCAGAGAACGCCTGATCGGATCTCTCAAAAATTTCTTATTGGGGCAGAGTAAATTTGTTTCCTTGATATTTGCATATTTAATATTCGTGCATACTTATGGGTGTCTTTTTTTTTTTTTTTTTAGTTTTAGAAATTTTAATTACAGTGTTAAAAATGCTGCAGGAATATAAGGAGACGGTAGATTTTTTTTTTTTTTTAATGTGTAAGAAAGAAGAAAGTTTTATATTTAATTAGCGTGTAATGCTTGGGGTCACTTTACCTCCAGATCGTAGTATAACACAGGAAACTTTAAAATGACACAAAGATAGGCCACAACAAGCCGCAGAAACGTTGTATCGCGGAGTAGAGTAATGTATTAATGTCAATGGAAGGAGCTCGCTCCCGCCGCCGACATCGCCGCTACCACCAGCAATGATGCTAATTTAGCAAAGCCTCTTTCACACATTGGCGAATTTGATTATGGGACGCGTTGCGATTCCGCTGCGACTCGTTTATAGCGGAATGCCGTGTGTTCGCAACTTACTCGCAGCAGTCACTAGAGCGGGCTGAGTCACAGCACATTCGCCAGGCGAATGTTTTTTCCTCTGTTCATAGCATTCGCAGCGAAGTCGTCACGGATGGAAATCACATCACGTTCGCACCAGTGTAGCAGCACCATTGCAGCGTTGTCGCAGCGCTGTCGCTGGCTTCGCAACGGATTCGCAGTGGTGTCGCAGCAAGTTTGCCGCATTCACAGCGCTGTCGCAGGGGATTTGCTCTAAGTTCCCGTCACACATTCAAGGTAGTCGTCATGACAGTTACAAGAATATAATTTTTGGTGCAGTCGTGACAACTGGTCACGATTATTGGTCCGTGACGACATCATGACAGCATCGCAACGGACCTATGGCCGTCACAACCTTCCGTATACCTTAGTGCTATTGTGTGAGCTGAGGTTGCAGACCATCCCTACTGTTACTGCTAGTTCACCACTCTTCCCTTAACTGATGATCGTTTCGGTTAAGTTCTAGGATTAAGGACTATTGCTGAATTAAGGAGGAGTCTCTTTATTGTTTGAGACTGTACTTAAGAATAATTTAAGCGTTTAGAATAATTGTTACAGGTCATTGGTATCATATTTTATGAAATTATAATGTTCTTGACTATGTATTTATGGTTCTTTGTTATGTATTTATGATTATTCAGTATCATGTTTATTGTATTGTATTTGTTTTTGTTTTTTTCTGTGTAATAATGCTTGTGTTACTTGAATCATTGTAGTGTATAAGGGGGAGTCGGTTAGGAAGACTCCGCCCACGTCATAGTTAACATGGAAAAGGCTAAGGTGCTGGGAAACCTTTCACTTGACCCAGGGTGATGTGGGCAGACAGCGAAAGGTGGAGAGCTGAGGGTTGGAGCTGTGGAGCGGTGGCTGTGCTTACGCCTACGTGGAGTGGTGGAGCGATCGATGGCTATGTTTACGCTTACGTGGACTGGCGGAGGGATGGTGTCACAGGTGTGTGTGGCAGTGCAGTTTGCTGGTTTGGTGACGGTGCTTGCTGTACATGTGCTGGTGGTAATGTGTTTAATGGTATGTAATGACAGGGTTAAGTGTCAAATGTTTATTACATGTGTTCATGTGTGATATGTTAATATGCAAATAATAATAATAATAATAATAATAATAATAATAATAATAATAATAATAATAAACGGTTTATTATTTAGGCAGTTAACAAACTGAAAATGTACATAGGGGGTGGGGAGATACTTAACATTAATCCTAAAGGTAAGTCTAATCTAGAAGGGACTATTGATTGATGGCTCGCACCATGGTGGGAATCGCACTGAGTCTGTACCGGTCCGTGCGCGGCGCCTTTAGGGGCGTTATCTTGTTGTGGTGTCTGGTGGCACGGGCCGTGTGTGTGTGTAAAAAAAAAAAAAAATAATAATAATAATAATAAACGGTTTATTCTTTAGGCAGTCAACAAACTGAAAATGTTCATTGGGGGTGAGGAAATACTTGACATTAATCCTAAAGGTAAGTCAAATCTAGAAGGGACTGTTGATTGATGGCTCGCACCATGGTGGGAATCGCACTGAGTCTGTACCGGTCCGTACGCGGCGCCTTTAGGGGCGTTATCTTGTTGTGGTGTCTGGTGGCACGGGCCGGGCGAGGCGCGTCAGGCGGCAGCATGTTTCTGAGACGTGGATGATTCAGAAGTCCCCTTCCAAACTTCTCCAGAGCCTCACGGTACCTGGTGGATAGTCTGGACAGGCTCAGGATGTTCAGGGCTTCTTCATAGGTGGTGTATGCAGGGCCAAGGATGACCCTGCACGCCCTTTTCTGCACACTCTCCAACTGTAGCTGTTGAGTTTGTGTGAGGGAGGAGGACCACGCTGGGGAGGCGTACATGAGATTGGGGAGGATGAAGGTAAGATACACCCCCCTTAACTCATCTGTCGGCGTCCCCAGCGACCTGAGTCTGCGCAGCATGTACAGCCTGTAGGTAGCTGATCTTATGGCGCTGGCGACTTGCTGCTTCCAGGTCAGCTGGTCGTCCACCGTGACTCCGAGGAGCTTGGCACATCGGACCACCTGGAGGGGGTGAGGGCCCACTGAGAGCTGGAGAGGGGGCACTGGTACAGAGGAGGTACAGAAATGCATCACCACAGTTTTGCTGTGGTTGATGGTCATCCTGCTCTCCTCCGTCCACGTCTGCAGCCGCTCCAGAATCGCTTGCAGTGGCGAGTAGTCCGGGTTCTTGGTGGAAACTGGGACGCCCACGGTGCAGTCGTCCACATACTTCCAGCGATGGGGGGTGTCAGTGATGGCGTCTTTAATGAGGAGGAGGAAGCATAGAGGACCCATCTTGGTCCCCTGGGGGACCCCACATGTCAGCTGTTGGAAAGTAGAGACAGAGCCCTGACAGCGAACGGCCTGACGCCTCCCTGTGAGGAAGTCGGCTAGCCACGCTATCAGGTTAGGAGGGAGACCCAGACTCACTGCCTTGCTGTTGACAACAGTGTGATCAACAAGATCAAAAGCCTTTTTGAAGTCCACAAAAGCAACAGCTAGAGAGGTGTTTCGCTTGTCCAGGTGGCTGTGGATGAATTCAAGGAAGCTGGTCAGGTAATGGGAGGTGGAGGTGGCTTTAATATTTCCAAACTGTCTGATATCCACGGTATTACAGATTTTGGTGTAGGCCCAGTCATATACAAAATCTTCACAAATAAGGCTAGGGATGGGGGTGATAGAGACTGGCCTGAGGTCATTGAGTGACTGTGGACTGGAGGTTTTGGGGATGGGGATGACGTAAGATGTCTTCCAGTCCTCGGGGCAGGAGTGTTGGGAGAGTGAAGCGTTTATTATGGAGCATAGCGGTGTTGCTAGCTCTACAGCAAATTCCTTGTAAATTTTTATAGGGAGGTCAGTGGGAGTGGTGGATCTTGGTTTGAATTTGAGTATTCTCTTAAAAACATCAACCGCCTGGACACTGGGGGGATGAGAGGGGGCCGGAAGATAGGCAGGAAGCAGAGTGGTGTGGAGGGGAGGAAAGGTTTGACAGATAGCAGCAAAGTGATCGTTCATCTCCTGAGACGCGAGAGTAGCAGGAAGGTGTGAGGTGCAAGGAAGAGACGAAGTGTGCTTTTGTAGGCCACACAAAGCTTTGATCTTAGCGTACCACTGTCTGTTGTTGGTCAGCTTGAGGTGGTGTATCTTGTCTGGGTAATAGTTTGCCTTTGCAGCCTTAATCTCCCTGATTACTCTGTTTCTTAGTTTCCTGTATAGAACCGGGCAGGAGTGGAACGCCCAGGTCCGCTGACGCATGAATCTTTTAATGCGGGGTGTCATCCAGGGAGCGTCAGACGGGTGCGTTGAGACGCTCTTGGTTGGGAAGTAGCGGTGGAAGGCTTCTGTGGTGGTGGCGACGTAATTTTGCCATTTTAAGTGGACGTCCTCCACATCCAGCACCTCGGTCCACGGGTGTTGTGTCACCCACTGCCCAAACTCCCTCATGGCTGAGTCAGGCATGGGGCGGTGGGTCCTGGTGACAGCTGACCGGGGGGTTGAGGTGGTGGGTGTGGGTGTCCACAGTATGGAGAGGTGGGTGCTCCGTCCCATGGGAGGCAGCGGTTTGGGGGGCGAGTACTACTGGCCCAGGTCTGTCAGTATAAGGTCGAGGATGGCTTGCTGGTGGGTGGGTAAGTCCACGACCTGGGTGAGGTGTAGCTGGTGTAGGATATCATTGATATCTAATCTGTTAAAGTCCCCACAGATGACCAGTTTGGCGACAGGATACTTCACCCTCAGGGCATCAGCAGTATCGATGATGTGAGCGGTGAGTAACTGTGCTGTGGTGGCTCGTGGGGGGTGGTACACGACGCACACGATGATGGAGGCCATGTTGCTGGGATGGCAGGGGGTCGTGACTCTCACCCACAGGGCCTCTACACCGGCCGGAATATCGACAGGGAGGTGTGAGGGGCTGAGGGTAGAGCGGCAGAAAACGGCCACTCCCCCACCCCCTGCGTCCTGACCTCAGGTGATGGTAGAGCTGGTAGTCCTGCATTGTGCACACCTCAGGAACAATCTGCCACGCCTCAGTAACCGCCACAATGTCTGCACAAGTAGAACTCACCGTCACGATTAATTCGTCCATCTTGTTGGCTAAAGATGTTGCATCGAATAAGGGGAGGGAGGGGAGACTGTACCAAATACGAGGTACTTCAATGTGCCTGTATTCCTTCTTTCCCACCCTGCGGTCAACTCTGGCACTTGAGGTCACAACCTTGATGGGACGCACATGTTTCCCTCCCCTCGACCCGCGGTTCCGAAATAGTTTCAGGGTCTTAAGGCACTTTATCACGTTGGGCGGCGGGTAACCTGATCCTCGCCTGCGACGTAGGAGGTAGTTGCGTTTGTACGTTTGCACTGGAGCACACATTGTTCATTATGTGTCACCACTCACTCGCTAAATGTATTCACAAGTACAACAATTCCACCAGGGCGAGCCTAAAACTAAAAGCTAAGAGTTGAAAACAGAAAAAAAAAAAACTAAGGTCGCTATCACTAGGGGCGGGGAAGGCCAACAAGCTGGCCGAGGCTGCCCGAGAGCGCCAAAGGTCACACGTACATGTATATTTCATGATTTTCAATTTAGTTGTCTATAGAAGGGGCGTGAATCTGTGTGCCTGTGTCTGTGTGCCTGTGTTGTGAAACCAGTCCCCCAGGTTAGCTGTGTGTGGCTAGCGTGTGGAGAGCTATTTCCTTTCCTTGGTGTTACAGTGAGTGGGCAGACATCAAGGAAGATTGGCGGTGGCAATACCCAGACAATGTTAGTGAAATACAAATCTCACCTGCAAAAAAAGGAAAAAAGACTAGGCGACCAAAAAACAACGATGGAAGAGATCCTTGTGGTTGCTCCCCTGGATAACCAGGATAACATGATATTGTCATTGGGACCACCTGTTGCAGGAACTGATCACCGAGGATAAGAGGCAAGGCTATGACTATTAGCTATGTCATGATGCTGTAGTAATGCATTTGTAGGTCTGTTTAGACGCATGCGCCGTCTGCGTAGCGTTTTCGTGACTGTTACGCGCCGGGTCACCTGCATCTAACTCATATTATTTACCAAGGTTGACTTAGGTATGACAGAATTGTTGGGAAAATGGAAGAAAGGAAAAAAAATAATAAATCGTAAGTATAACTGAATTGAATCACTAAATCAACAAAGAGAAAAATCAGCAAACACCCAATCAGATTCGCGAGAGGGAGTAGAAGAATTATACTAGCTTTGTTCCTCACAAGTTTTTTAATCATAACATCAATTATTCACTGAAACAAAACACCAAGTACACCAATACCTATCACCAAAACACACCTTCATTAAGAGACAAGTCAAACATATAAATAAACTATGGGGGCAAATCAAGTGGGGTCAGATATACAATACCGGGGAAAAAGATCAATGAATGCGGGGCACACAAGTGGAATGAAAATTATCCTTGAATAATGAGAAAAATTGGTATATGGAAATGGAGTAACGGCAGCAGGAGGGGAAAGAGAAGCGTTGGTCATGATGGAAGAGTAACATGATATTTTACCTACAGCTTGAGCGGAGTTGGAGGGGGTGGTTGGGGAAGAAGAGCGGCCACAACGGCCAGGAGGTGAAGGTCCACACAACACCTTACCACACACACGAGTAAATAAGTAAAACACACGTGAATGAGACCTGAGCTTCCTCAGTAGAACACTCTTTTTCACAAAAAAATATACTTAAGAGATCAGGAGTGTGTATTCAAGTGGAAGCTGGCAGAAAGGTGATGGAGATAGCAGCTGACGTGCCTCTGACAAGGTCAGGCGTGCGAGGAATGACTGAATATCAACATCTCTCTATCATCATCTCTATTCAACTCACGATTATTCAAAATTTTCTCCCAATGACCCTAAATTACAATCATCAATGAAAAGAAGTGAAAAGATTTTATATATGTATATATATATATATATATATATATATATATATATATATATATATATATATATATATATATATATATATATATATATGTATGTATGTATATACGAGTATATATATATATATATATATATATATATATATATATATATATATATATATATATATATATATATATATATATATATATATATATACATATATATATGCGCCTCATCAAGATTGCATGTTTCACACTCTCATCCTCATTCCTCCTCTTGCAGGCCCGTTGTAGTTCCTTATTCGGTCCTACCAGATTAGTTCCCTGGTCTGATCTAATGCGTTTAGGTGAGCCTCTTCGAGCACAGAATCTCAAGAGAGCAGTGATGAATATGTCCGCAGTCAGGGATGTCAGAACCTCTAAATGGATGGCCCGGGTAGTTAGTCATGTAAAAATGCATCCTTATCCTTTGACCCGCGCCCGTCCTTGCTTGATCAGAAAGGGTCCAAAACAGTCCACCCCACAATAGTTGAAGGCTTTCTCTCCTATCTTAATTCGATCCTCTGGTAGGTCTGCTTGTCATTGATGTGTGGTTCTCCAGTTGTTCCGACGGCAGGTTATACAGTTTCGTATTATACGATCTAGCAAGCTGTGACACCGTGGGATCCAGTATAATTCGCGCAGTAACGCCAAGGTATGCTCACGTCCAGAATGTCCAACTTCAGTGTGTGTACTTCTCCAGTAATGAGTTTTGTGACATGATTATCTCTGGGCAACAGTATGGGATTTCCCAGTGAAGATTGTCTATTATCATGTCTCAACCGACCTCCAACTCTAATTAGACCATCATCATCTAAGAACAGATCTAGGCGGCTGAGGTTACCTTTCACTACCATACCCCGATGCTGTAATGTAAGTCTTTCTGATGCAAAGCTCTCTGCTTGCATTATGCGCAAGACAGCGGTCCTTGCTTCCTCCAGTTCTCTAGGCTTAATGCCCCCTGTCTTCATTTCTTCCATATGTCCACTTCCTCTGACACCAACGTAAGAATCTCTTTATCCAAGCAACTCTTACCAAGAGACGGTACCATGACGAATATCGTGTAATCAGGGTCTTGATGCTGTCTTCTTTCCCATTGCTCTGTAAGGTTAACGCCGTACACTCCTTTCTCACCTTTGGATCACTGTCACTAAGATCTAAGATTTGTTGTGGGAATGTAGGCCAGTTCTTCTCATCCAGGCTAAAAATGAGGGCCCCCATAGCCATCGAGTCTCACTGGTGAATCTGTCTCCTTCTACTCCCTGAGAAGCATCGTCAGCAGGATTTGATTCTGAGCTGACATATCGCCATTGTTCAGGCTCGGACATATCATGTATCATTCCCACACAATTTGCTACAAAGGTAAGGAAACGCCTCTTGGTATTCCTTATGTACTGAACTACCGCTGTGCTGTCCGTCCAAAACACGGACTGGGAAACTGGTAGTTCTATGTCCCTCCTCAATTGTTTGTCGGCCTTAGCAGACAGGACTGCAGTGCACAGCTTGAGACGAGGAATGGTGAGTTTCTTTATCGGAGCTAGTTTGGCCTTATCACATATAAAGGCCACATAATGGGAGCTATCCTTACGAGTTGTCCTTAAATAGGACACAGATCCATACGCCTGTTGGGAGGCATCGCTAAAATGGTGCAGTTGTATGTCTCTCTGTTGGTCTGCGTTCTTAGACAAATACTACCGCGGTATTCTGACTCCTGATAGGTGTTTAAGTCCTTTCCTCCACAGTAGCCAGGCCGGTTCATTCGGATCTGTCAGTGGTTCATCCTATGTAGTGGTTCTTCGACATTCTTCTTGGAAGACAAGTTTACCAAGTATAATCACTGGAGCAAGGAGACCTAAGGGATCACATATAGAGCTGACCATGCTTAAGATACCCCGTCTAGTCCCAGGCTTCTCTGTGGGGTGTACCATTACCCCCAATTTCATCCCTTTGGAGTTCCCAAAGAAGTCCCAATGCACGTTCGGTATGCGTCTTCTTCTCTGTAAGCATTATCTGATTTGGCATTGCTACTCTTTCCGTCTCTGGGATAGTCTTAAGTGCTCCTTTGTTATTTGAAATCCACTTGGTAAGCTTGAAACCCCCCTTTAACAGTAACGTTCTCAACCAATGAGTGATAATCAAAGCTCTCGCCAAGGAATCCATTGAGAAAGTAAATCATCCACATAAAAGTTTTGTTCATTTCTGATAATATCTTCGGGCATATTCCCTCCATGTTCAGAGAATGCCCACCGTAGGGCGAATCCAGCATAGGATGAACTCCAAACACCCCCAAAGAGGTGAACTTGTCATGCGATAGACTTCAGGGTCACCAGCGAGCTGGTCATCTGCCCACCATAGGAACCTTAGCACATCCCTCTCCGCGGGAGACACCTTCACCTGGTGGAACATAGCTTCGCTGTCAGCCATGATAGCGATTCTCCCTTGATGGAACCTGATGAGGACTCCTATCAGTTTGTTGTTCAAGTTCAGTCCTTGTATGACCCGGCTGTTCAGCGATATCGATTTGTACTCAGCCGCACAATCAAAGACTATTCTCAGCTTTTCTGGTTTCTTGGCATTTAGTACCGGATGATGCGGTAGATACCAGGTCCTTCCAGTTTTATCACCATCTACTCGTTCAGCAAAACCTGAACTGATCATACGTTGCATCTCTTGTCGGTACCGCTGTCTGAGTCCAGGATTCCTTATGAGGCGACTCCTTAAACTTCGAAGGCGGTGTTCAGCAAGCACCTTATTATTTGGTAATTCAGGGTCGTCTTGGCGGAATGGGATTGGCAGCTGGTAATGACCATCTACTTGTACGATCGATTGTGACCACAAAGTCATCACCTTCTTGTCTTCTACTGACATTTTCTCTTCGTCATCGTAGATTGAGTACTGTTCCCACAACCGTCTTACTTGTTCCTCTAAACCAATCGAGTCCTGCGTAGTTAATGTAGCCAAGTAACCCCTCGCCACTTGTTCAGGGTCTGTCCTTAACACAGGGCCATTAATTGTCCATCCTAAGGGAGTCCGTACTGCGAAGGGTTCTCCATCTCCACCCTTTCTTACCTCAAGGGCACAAAGCATTAGGCGTATCTAGTCCTATTATAACATCTACCGCTCATGGGAGTTGTTCTAGTACTGTTATTCCTTGGAGATGTGTTACTTCACTGATGTTCCTGAAGGTTGCAGCCGAAGATCTCAGTAATTCTGGTAATGCTTCAATCACTAGCACATTGGGAACAACGATAGATCTGACATCCTTTACACCCACGCTCGTTATCTTGAGCCAAATCTCTTCTGTGTCGAGTTCATTCCTCTTCTCGGAGATTGTACTGAGGGAAAGCTTAACCCTATTCCCCTTTTCTTGTAGCTGTTTAGCGATCTTACGTGTGCAGAACGTACGGTCACAACCCCTATCTAAGAGAGCTCCTCTTAAGATGGAGGATTGGTTTCTGTTGTGCTTACCCTTTACTCTAATCTTCAGAATGGGTAGAGGCACCATCGTCTCACTCTCACTCCTTTGTCAGCTATAATTCATTTCCCTTATTCCGACATGGTTATTACTTATTGTTTCTCTGGCTCATGTTCACTGATGGCTTCTGCACTAGTTGTTGCATCACGAACAAATTGTATCATCCAATGTATCCCAGGCCTTTCTTTGTGTTTTTCTTTGTAGGCCATCTGTTGTAAGATATAATCTTCTCTTATCCTTCTCGACAACCGGTTGGCTCGCAGGTACATTACATAGCGTGAATCAATCTCCTTTACCTGATTTAGAATGGTCAAATTATGAAAACATTCCTCCAGTTCATCGGTGAACTTTCTTAAGCCCTTTACATCCCTTGCTCTCAGAGGAGATCCCTGTAAGATTCTTTGTATCATTTGATCTACAAATGTGTCTTCATCACCATATCGCTCCTCAAGCAGTTCTAGCGCACGTTCATACCCAGTGTTAGAATCTTCGATCTTCATACATCCCTGGACCTTACCTCTAATCTGTCCAGTGTAAGCAGAAACTAGTGTCTCTAGTTTGACGATAGCAGGCATATCCATGACTTTGACATGGCGTTGGAAAGCTTGCTTAAACTCCAAAAATTCAAAACAGGTTCCTCCACTAAATATAGGTGTCACTCTCTTTGAAAGTTGTAAGCCTCTAAGGAGCTTGGAAAATCCATCATTGTGCGACTCTTCATCAGCCTCCTTTGTCTTGTTGAGCCCTTTGTGCTCCCCCTGGTGAAGCATTCTCGACGAGACATCAAGCGCAGATACGGAGCATCCTTTATCCTCCCCCTGGTTTACCTGATCCGGTTCAGACTCAATCTCTACGAGTTCCTGGGGTGATGTTCTCCGGGCCACCTTATCGGTCCCTTTGCTGGATTCCCTTTGTTCCGCCTTGTCCTTGGTCTGGAGAGTTGTAACTGATTACTGTATC
>NC_087173.1:15523254-15558254 GCF_035594125.1 Scylla paramamosain
CTGCTGAACCGGAGAGGTGTTCTACAGCTAGAGGCAGCCCGTGTACCACCACCAGTCTCTTCACTCCACTACCCTGGGAATAGCAGCGGTGTAAGCTGCCACTCGCACGTATTCGTCTGCCCATGTCTTCTTAGAGCCATGGTGTGCCGTGTGGATATAGTACTGTGACTGCAGTTGTACTGTGTCCTTCTGTGAGGTGACTGTTGATTTATTAAAACTGGAAAATATGCTTTTTTTTCGTACTGTTACCAACAATTAAAAAGTACTTGACAATGATAAAATCCAGGAACAGCATAATAACTCACAACCCTTTGGAATGTTGTCATTCGGGCAAACAACTGCAAGAGCGAGGGGAGCAGGGAAAAAGAAATAATAGTACCCGTGGAATAGACATTGAAAAATAGATTCCAGAATTACATGCTTGTAGGAGCAAGTCAAGAAACCTTTGTCCCCCTTTTTACACGAGTCAGTACGACCTCACAAATATTTCCATTGATGGGACGAAAAGCAAAAAGGGTAGCTTCACAGTGAAGGGAAAAGGAATAATTTCTTAACCCAGACAACCGTCTAAAGACCTAAAAGGGAAGTAGACGACGATAGCATCAAGGGTAAAAACTTATTCCCAATTTTTTTTTTTTTTTTTTTTTTTTGTGTAGGAAGGGCACCAGCCACGGGCAACAAAACTACAATAAAAAAAGGCCCACTGAGGTGCCGGTGTAGGTTCACTCGAGGTCTGTTCAGAACTCGGGATCAGTGGATGCGTGAACAGCATGCCAGATATACAGTTCAATGCCTCATTTTCGGCCTGCTATCACGGAGTGAGCATCTCGCTGTTTCTCTGAGGATTAATTCGGTAGATAGTATATTCGGCTCATTGTTTCTTGGGAAGGTTTGAATACTCAGATACATAATTTTCGTGTATAATGCTATTGTTCTTACATTTTATGTGATCTTCGTTTCCTCAACAAGGTCTTCCTTTTGTTTCCAATGGATCACACTCAAAAAGGGACGAATTCTCTTATAAAAAAATTAATACAGCGAGAGCGCAGAGTTGAAACAATGAGTCGAGCATACCATCTACCGAATTCATCCTCAGAGCAGCAGGGAGATGCTCACTCCGTGATGACAGTTCACAAATGAGGCATCGAACCGTACATCTGGCATGGTGTTCACGCATACGCTGATCCCGAGTTCTGGATAGACCTCGAGTGAACCTACACTGTCCCCGAACAAAGTCAATAGCTTTCGTCAAAAATTAAAGGATAAGTGTTTTGAAACCTCCTTCTTGAAAGAGCTGAAGTCATAGGAAGGAGGAAATACAGAAGCAGGAAAAAAGTTCCAGAGTTTACAGAGAAAGGGATGAATGATTGAAAATACTAGTTAACTCTTGCATTAAATAGGGGTAAGAGAAAGAAAGTCTTGCGCTGCGAGGCCGCGGGAGAAGAAGAGGCATGCAGTTAGCAATATCAGAAGAGCAGGTAGCGTAAAAAGAGTGACAGAAGATAGAAAGAAATGCAACATTGCGGCGATGAGAGAAAGGTTGAAAACGGTCAGACAGAAGAGACGAGTTGATAAAATAAAAAAAAAAAAAAAAAAACTTGATTTCACGTTGTCTAAAATAGTGGCATGAGAGGAAACCGTCCCCCCATACATGTAAAGCATACTCCATAGATGAACGGCTTTCCTGTACAGAGTGGTGGGAGTGGGGGATGGGAGGAGAAAAACTGGCGAAAACGACTCAGAACACCTAACTTCATAAAAGCTGTTTTGCCTAGAGATGAGATGTGAAGTTTCAATTTAGATTATAAGTAAAGGACAGACAGAGGATGTTCAGTGTAGTAGAGGAGAACAGTTGGGTGTCATTGAAGAAGAGGGGATAGTTATCTGTAAGGTTGTGTCGAGTTGATAGATGGAGGCGTTGAGTTTTTGAGACACTGAACAATACTAAGTTTGCTCTGCCCCAATCAGAAATTTTACAGAGATGCGAAATCTGTAGGTTCCCTGCGTGACCTATCTGCTTCCTGAAGGTTGGACGTCAAGGAAAAGATGTAGAAAAGTGCAAGGAGTGGATACGTAGGAATGGATAGGCCAAGAAGCTTTGTTTGGAAAATCATTGATGAATAAAACGAAGTGGGTGACAGGACAGAAACCTGAGGAACACCAGTGAGGTCTAAAGCACTGTTCAGGGAGTGCTGTGAACTTATCATTAAACCCAGCTGTGACCTCACTGAACGTTTCCCTTTGTGTCTCACAACACAACACCTCACTGAACGTTTTCCTTTGTGTCTCACAACACAACACCTCACTGAACGTTTCCCTTTGTGTCTCACAACACAAGGGGGCAGTCACAGCCTACCCTCTAAAGACAACTCTCTTCCTCCACGCAAAACTACAAGCACCTAATGACACACACACCCTTCACTCAAAAATTTCAAAATCATGGCGACTCCTACGCCAGCCTTCGAGTTCCCATCTGGGGAGGGGACCATAAATGTCCCCAGGTCGGACTGCCTTTCTGTCGATGACCCTAAGTGTCTTGACACCCCCTCAACTTTTTCTTCATTAACTTCTGCAACATTTGTGGTCTGAGATCTAATTTTCAATCTGTAGAACACCACCTCTCCTCTTCTAAACCTCATCTTCTTTTCCTCACTGAAAAACTCAGGTGTCTGAGGCAACTGACAGTAGCCCCTTTTCTGTTCCCTCCTACTTTCTCTATCCTCATTTTCGATCCAAAGCTGGATGCTGCGTTTATGTGCGCAATGACTTAACCTGCTCTCGTGTCCACGCTCTTGAATCTTCCGAGTTTTCCACCATCTGGCTACGAATACACAGTCGCTCTCATACTAAATTTATCTGTGCTGTATACCTCTCACCTAACTCCTCTGACTATAAGAAATTCCTTGACTACTTAACTTCCAAAGCGGAGCACATTCTGACCCTCTTCCCTTTTGCAGAGATCTCCATTCTTGGAGACTTCAATGTTCACCACCAGCTTTGGCTTTCCTCTCCCTTCACTGACCATCCTGGTGAACTAGCCTATAACTTTGCTATCCTCCATGACCTAGAGCAATTAGTGCAACACCCTACTCGTATTCCTGACCGTCTTGGAGATACGCCCAACATTCTTGACCTTTTCCTGACCTCTAATCCTTCTGCTTATGCTGTCACCCTTTCTTCTCCGTTGGGCTCCTCCGATCACAATCTCATATCTTTATCTTGTCCTATCACTCCAATCCCTCCTCAGGATCCCCCTCAGTGAAGGTGCCTCTGGCGTTTTGCCTCTGCTAATTGGGGGGACCTGAGGAGGTATTTTGCTGATTTTCCTTGGAATGACTACTGCTTCCGTGTCAGAGACCCGTCTTTGTGTGCTGAGCGCATAACAGAGGTGATAGTGTCTGGCATGGAGGCGTACATTCCTCACTCTTTTTCTCGTCCTAAACCTTATAAACCTTGGTTTAACACAGCTTGTTCTCGTGCTATACATGATAGAGAGGTGGCCCACAAAAGGTACTTAAGCCTTCCATCACCAGAATCTCATGCACTTTATATTTCTGCCCGGAACCATGCCAAGTCTGTTCTCCAACTAGCCAAAAACTCCTTCATTAACAGAAAATGTCAAAACCTTTCAAGATCTAACTCCCCTCGTGATTTCTGGCATCTAGCCAAAAATATCTCCAATAACTTTGCTTCTTCTTCTTTCCCTCCTCTACTTCAACCAGATGGCACCACTGCTATCACATCTATTTCTAAAGCTGAACTCTTTGCTCAAACCTTTGCTAAACATACTACCTTGGACGATTCTGGGCTTATTCCTCCCTCTCCTCCACCCTCTGACTACTTCATGCCACGTATTAAAATTCTTCGTAATGATGTTTTCCATGCCCTCGCTGGTCTAAACCCTCGGAAAGCTTATGGACCTGATGGGGTCCCTCCTATTGTTCTCCGAAACTGTGCCTCCGTGCTTGCACCTTGCCTAGTCAAACTCTTTCAGCTCTGTCTGTCAACATCTACCTTTCCTTCTTGCTGGAAATTTGCCTACATTCAACCTGTTCCTAAAAAGGGTGACCGCTCTAATCCCTCAAACTACCGTCCTATTGCTTTAATTTCCTGCTTATCTAAAGTTTTTGAATCTATCCTCAACAGAAAGATTCTTAAACATCTATCACTTCACAACCTTCTATCTGATCGCCAGTATGGGTTCCGTCAAGGCCGCTCTACTGGTGATCTTCTGGCTTTCCTTACTGAGTCTTGGTCATCCTCTTTTAGAGACTTTGGTGAAACTTTTGCTATTGCCTTGGACATATCAAAAGCCTTTGATAGAGTCTGGCACAAAGCTTTGATTTCCAAACTACCCTCCTACGGTTTCTATCCTTCTCTCTGTAACTTCATCTCAAGTTTCCTTTCTGACCGTTCTATTGCTGCTGTGGTAGACGGTCACTGTTCTTCTCCTAAATCTATTAACAGTGGTGTTCCTCAGGGTTCTGTCCTGTCACCCACTCTCTTCTTATTATTCATTAATGATCTTCTAAACCAAACTTCTTGTCCTATCCTATCCTATGCTGATGATACCACCCTGCACTTTTCCACGTCTTTTCATAGACGTCCAACCCTTCAGGAGGTAAACATATCACGCAGGGAAGCCACAGAACGCCTGACTTCTGATCTTTCTAAAATTTCTGATTGGGGCAGAGCAAACTTGGTATTGTTCAATGCCTCAAAAACTCAATTCCTCCATCTATCAACTCGACACAATCTTCCAGACAACTATCCCCTCTTCTTCAATGACACTCAACTGTCCCCCTCTTCTACACTGAACATCCGCGGTCTGTCCTTTACTTATAATCTGAACTGGAAACTTCACATCTCATCTCTAGCTAAAACAGCTTCTATGAAGTTAGGTGTTCTGAGACGTCTCCGCCAGTTTTTCTCACCCCCCCAGCTGCTAACTCTGTACAAGGGCCTTATCCGTCCATGTATGGAGTATGCTTCACATGTCTGGGGGGGTTCCACTCATACTGCTCTTCTAGACAGGGTGGAATCAAAAGCTTTTCGTCTCATCAACTCCTCTCCTCTAACTGACTGTCTTCAGCCCCTCTCTCACCGCCGCAATGTTGCATATCTAGCTGTCTCCTACCGCTATTTTCATGGCAACTGCTCTTCTGATCTTGCTAACTGCATACCTCCCCTCCTTCCGCGGCCTCGCTGAACAAGACTTTCTTCTTTCTCTCACCCCTATTTTGTCCACCTCTCTAACGCAAGAGTTAACCAGTATTCTCAATCATTCATCCCTTTCTCTGGTAAACTCTGGAACTCCCTGCCTTCTTCTGTATTTCCACCTTCCTATGACTTGAATTCCTTCAAGAGGGAGGTTTCAAGACACTTATCCACCAATTTTTGACCACTGCTTTGACCCTTTTATGGCACTGGCATTTCAGTGGGCATTTTTTTTTATTAGATTTTTGTTGCCCTTGGCCAGTATCCTTCCTACATAAAAAAAAAAAAGACACTTATTCATCAATTTTTGACCACTGCTTTGACCCTTTTATGGGACTGGCATTTCAGAGGGCATTTTTTTTTTATTGGATTTTTGTTGCCCTTGGCCAGTGTCCTTCCTACATAAAAAAAAAAAAAAAAAAATTAATAGATTTTGGAGAAGAACCGTCTAGAAGTGACCGTCTACCACAGCAGCAACAGAACGATCAAAAAGGAAACTTGTGATGAAATTACTCAGGGCATGTCAGTTCCAATCATGGGTTATTTAATGCTTCTGGGAGACTTTCCTAGACACTTTTTTGAACAGCTTTGGAAGGTGATGTGAAGGATTTGGGCGAATTCTATCATCATCTGGTGAATGTGCTACTGCTAACAGGCAGGTCATGAATCTACATAGTAAATATATCCCTACTTTCCAAGCAAATGTACTGATCATTTTGAACATGCTAACAGTCTTCGCACTGTACTCAACGGGGCACTAGTACGAGTACATTTAGATGTTCTGACTTCTTCTACCTAGATCAATCAATTGAGGCTTTGGAGGCTTCTCTAACCTCAATTCTTTCCTATAATAAAGTCTTAATTCATAATCTCGTATTTTCCCTGTGGATGCCTGACTTACAACTCTTGAAATGGGGAAAATTTCTTACAAATTACAACCACTGTTTGAGGACGAAAGCGTTAAGTCACTGTTCTTCTATATCTATTAACAGTGGTGTTCCTCAGGGTTCTGTACTGTCACCCTCTTCCTATTATTCATTAGTGATCTTCTAATTCAAACGCTGATGATACCACACTGCACATTTCCACGTCTTTTCATAGACGTTCAACCTTCCAGGAAGTAAAAAGTTCACGCAGGAAAGCCACAGAGCGTCTGATTTCGGATCTCTCTAAAATTTCTTATTGGGGCAGAGCAAATTTGCTTCCACCATATTTTGCATATTTAGCATTCGTGCTTTTGCATACTTATGGATGTGTTTTTTTTTTTTTTATGTTTAAGAAATTTTAAGTACATTGTTAACAGTGATGCAGGTGTCTAAGAAAACATTAGATTTTTCTTCAAAATGTATAAGAAAGGAGAAGGGAGTTTTGTATTCAATTAGCATGCAACTTTTTGGGTCACTTTTCCTCTAAATCATAGTCTAAGGCGGGAAGCTTAAACGTGATATAGATATGGGCCGTTACAAGCCGCAGAAAAGTTGTAACGCGGAGTACAGTAATGTACAAATGTCAATGGAAGGTGTTTGCTCTCGCCGTCGACATCGCCGCCACCACTCACAGTGATGCTAGTTAAGTAAAGCCCCTTTCACACAATGGCGAATTTGGTCGGTGGACGCGTTGTGACTCCTCTGCCTTTCCTTCGTAGTGGAGTTGCCACGCTTTTGCAGCGGAGTTGCCGTGCGTTCGTAATGTACTCACAGCAGAGTCGCCACAGCGGGTTGAGATACAGCGCGTTCACCAGGCGACGGCGAATGTTTTGGACAGTTCAAAACATTCGCACCGGAGTCGCCACAGCTGGGAGTCGCAGCACGTTCACAACAGTGTCGCAACACTGTTCCAGCGCTGTCGCAGCTCTGTCGCCGGCTTCGCAACGGATTCGTAGTGGTGTTGCAGCAAGGGGATTCGCCATAACCCCTGTCACATATTCAAGATTGTCTTATCATGACAACGCCAGAAACAGCATTTTTGGTGCAGTCGTGACATTTGGTCACGATTATTGATTCGTGACAAGAGCATCATGACAGCGTCACGACGGACCTATGACCGTCACAACAACATCACGATAGCGCTATGACTACGTCAAGATTTGCAGAATTTCGAAATTTAACGGTCATTTTTGTCATGACAAAGTGACGATGGGCAAGACAGAGTCACGACTAAGTCATGACAGAGTAAAGACATTATCATAATGGTATCACGATAGCATCACAATTATACCCCCCTGGCCGACCGCCACCAGAGCCCTCATCTGTGCCAATACCTACATGAGTCACATTCTGACAGTTACAACACACGGAAGTTTGTGCTACTGTGTGAGCAGAGGTTGCAGGCCATCCATACCCAGACACTGCTGGTGAAATGCAGGTCTCACTTGCAAAAAAAAAAGAAAAGGACTAGGCGACCAAAAGACAACGATAGAAGAGATCCTTTTGGGTGCTCTCCTGGATAGCCAGAACAACATGGTATTGTCAGTGGGAACACCTGTTGCAGGAACTGATCATCGAAGATAAGAGTATGGCAAGGCTATGACTATCAACTATGTCATGACGCTGTTGTAATGAATTTGTAGGTTTGTTTTGACGTATGCACCGTCTACGTAGGGTTATCGTGACTGTTACGTCCGGGTCTAAAAGCAGGTTATTCACCTGTATCAGTATAATTGAACTGAATCACTGAATCAGTAAAGAGGAGAACAATCAGCACACACCCAAGCAAATTCCCGATAGAGAGTAGAAGAATTATACCAGCCTCGTTCCTTACCAGTTTTTAAACCATAACACCGATTAATCACTGAAACAAAACACCAAGTACACCATCACTTATCACCAAAACACATCTTCACTAAGGCACAAGTCAATCACCACAATACGCCCCTAATGTGAATAAACTCTGGGGCAAAACAAAGAGGGTTCAGGTATAAACAGAATCGGAGAGAAAGAGTAATGAATACGGGCACACAGGGGGAATGAAATTTATCGTTAAATAGGGTTTATTAGTAAACACGGAATAGGGGAAGAATTGGTGTATGGCAAGAAAATGACGGCAGGAGAAGGGGAAAGACCAGCATTGGTACGGATGAAGGATTTAACACAGCGGGGGGCGAAGAGAGAGCGGCCACCACGGCCAGATGGTGAGAGTTCGCATGACACCTTATCACCTACACAAGTAAATAAATAATACACACTTGAATGAGACCTGAGCTTCCTCAGTAGAACACTCCTCGTTTTACGAATAATATACTCAAGTGATCAGGAGGATGAATTCGGGTGGCAGTTGGCAGGAGAAGGTTAGTGTGGCTAATGATCGTGACAACTGACATACCTCTGCCAAGGCCAGGCGGGTGGCATTTTTCAAAGTGTAAGAACATAAGAACATAAGAATATAAGAAATAAGGGAAGCTGCAAGAAGCGACTAGCTTACACGTGGCAGTCCCTGTATGAAATATACCTACCTATTTCCATCTATTATCTCCATCCATAAACCTGTCTAATCTTCTCTTAAAGCTCTCTAGTGTCCTAGCACTAACAACATGATTACTGAGTCCGTTCCACTCATCTACCACTCTATTTGAGAACCAATTTTTTCCTATCTCCTTCCTAAACCTAAATTTTTCAAACTTGAATCCGTTATTTCTTGTTCTACCCTGGTTGCTGATCCTAAGAATTTTGCCCTTGTTATAGCACTTATACCACTTAAAGATTTCTACCAGGTCCCCTCTTAACCTACGTCTCTTTAAAGAATGTAAATTTAACAACTTCAATCTCGCCTCGTAAGGAATACTCCTCATCCCCTGTATCCTTTTAGTCATTCTCCTCTGTACTGATTCTAATAGACCTATATCTTTCCTGTAATGTGGGGACCAGAACTGCACAGCGTAGTCTAGATGAGGTCTGACCAGCGCCAAGTATAACTTTAATATTACTTCCGGCCTTCTAATTTTAACACTCCTAAAAATGAATCCTAGTAACCTATTTGTCATGTTTCTGGCTTCTATGCATTGTTTCCCTAGACGTAGTTCAGAGCTAACTATAACTCCTAAATCTTTCTCGTACCCTGTACCTATCAGAGTTTGGTTGTTTAATGTGTACCTACTGTGTGGGTTTCCTCTACCTACGCTAAGTACTTTGCATTTATTGATATTAAATTGCATTTGCCATCTATCCGTCCATTCATTCATTCTATCTAAATCTGCCTGCAAGGCGATGGCATCCGATTCTGACCTAATTAATCTACCTATCTTTGTATCATCCCCAAATTTACTAACATCACTACTAATTCCACTATCCAAGTCATTGATATATAATAGAAATAACAATGGTCCTAATAGTGATCCCTGTGGCACACCACTAATTACATTATCCGACTCAGGTTTCGAGCCGTTTATTACAACACTTTGTCGCCTGTCACTAAGCCATGACCCTATCCAGCCTAACACCTTCCCATCCATCCCGTGTTCCCTAACCTTTCTCAGGAGCCTTTGATGGGGTACCTTGTCAAATGCTTTACTAAAGTCCAGATATAAGATATTATAACTATCATCTTGTACACTTACCTGTAAAAAACTTAACAAGTTTGTCAGGCAAGACTTCCCCTTCGTGAAGCCACGCTGTGACTGATTTATCAAGTTATTTTTGTCTAAATGTTCCCTAATGTTCCTCGCTATTATTGCTCTAATATTTTACCTACAACTGAAGTTAAGCTGACAGGTCTATAGTTAGACGCTAAAATTTTATCTCCTTTCTTAAAGATGGGTACTACATTAGCCTGCCTCCACATTACTGGTACCTCCCCCGACTCCAGTGATTTCCTAAAGACAGAAACTAACGGCTCACTAATAATCTCTTTGCATTCCTTAAGTACTCTGGGATATATTTCATCTGGTCGTCCTGATGTCTTGAACTTTTTTAGCCTATCTATTTCCTGATCCACTATCTCCCTAGTTATGGAAATATCTGTCAGCTTCTCATTCTCATCTGCTCTAAACATCTGTTCACTATTTGGCATATCCTGCATGTTTTCTTGGGTGAAGACAGTTAAAAAATACTCATTCAGAAGTTTACTAATCTCCTCCCCAGAACTAACCAGCTCCCCATCTGCTGCCTTTAATAGACCTATAGTACCCTTATTCTTCGTCCTGTATAGCTGATAAAATCCCTTGGGGTCCGTCTTCGCCTACCTTTAATTCATAATTGCCCTTAGCTTTCCTCGTTAACTTCCTGCCTGTTCTAACTAATTCATTATATTGTGACCTTAAAACGTGTAAGGGAGTTTATGAACTCGCTTGTGATGACGAACGGCTGTAACTCCGAAACTAGCCTCAGGACATTCTCGGAAATACTCTTA
This sequence comes from Scylla paramamosain, assembly GCF_035594125.1. Classification (NCBI taxonomy): domain Eukaryota; kingdom Metazoa; phylum Arthropoda; class Malacostraca; order Decapoda; family Portunidae; genus Scylla; species Scylla paramamosain. Next base: position 15,533,815 of record NC_087173.1, read on the forward strand.
TTGTGATGCCCACAGAAAGTTACCTCTCCGAAATATAGCTCAATCCAATCTACCGTGTTCACGAAGGATATGCACCTACTCTTTCAGATTTGAGAAATATGCAGGCGGGCGAGACATGACCAGGGCCTCCACGAGCATCAGCAAGTCTACCCTAAATTTCTCTCAATGACCCTAAATTGTAATCATCAGTGGAAAAAAGTACATGGGGTTAAATAAGTAATTTAACTTAATAAGTAATTTAAATAAGTAATTTTAAATAAAATAATTTAAAAAAAAAACAGTGGGCATTTTTTTTTATTAGATTTTTGTTGCCCTTGGCTAGTATCCTTCCTACATAAAAAAAAAAATAAAAAAAAATTAAGTTCATATCATTTGTTTTAAGAAAGCAAAAAATAAATAAATTATATATATATATATATATATATATATATATATATATATATATATATATATATATATATATATATATATATATATATATATATATATATCCCTAACATTTTCTATATGCAGGAATCTATGCCTTTCCTTATTAACATAGACATCATAATAAATTCTATGATGTTTTTATTAATTTATTTGAATGCATAAGCACATAAGTAAATACATGATTAGCCAAATCCTTTGTTATGGTACCGGAGTAGCCGTTTTTGCGCTGCCTACACGCACGCGCGAGTTTTGAAAGAATGGAGGCTTCCACACTCGTGAGACCCTTCAGTGAAAATGACAGAGTGGCTCTCCTCTCTCTCTCTCATTAAAGGGAGGCCTGTCGTTGTGTCCAAACGACAGGCTCCTAATATATAGCAGAAGAAACAAGCTTGGTAGGAAATACGCCAGTAATATGCTGAAATGGCAAGTTGATGAGGAGATGGACCAGGCATCAGCTGACAACATTGCTGGAACACTTGGTGGTGCCGCTTCTTCCATGTGAAGAACGTATAGCTTCAAATACCGAATATTTCCCAGTTCCTCTGTTTCCATTTACAAATAAACAAAATGTACTCCCTATTCTGATCACATGATTCTCACTTATACGCTTTACTTTCTAGTGATCTAGGTGGAAGCCGCCAGGAATATGAGAAGAGAAAACCGACAGGTAACCGTCAGCAGTTGCAAGTCCTTTAATCTCTTAACTCGCCAGAGATAGAGAAGAGAAAACCGACAGGTAACCGTCAGCAGTTGCAAGTCCTTTAATCTCTTAACTCTTTTTGTTCACCAGCTAAGGTTGTATTTATAGCCACTTGTTAGACTGGTTAAACTCTCTCTACCTTTATTTAACAAATACATGAACATATATACAAGAAATACTGAACATAAAAAATGATTTACATAAAGATATGGACAAAGAGAGTGATGGTGTATGTGTATGTCTGTGTGAAGAAAGGAGTAATATGATGTATAGAAAAGACGTGTAACGTATGTGTCGAAAGGCGTGCACAGAATGTGTATGTATAAAAAAATGAGGAAGAAGAGATGAAAGACGAAAAATCTGTGCAGTAGAAAGAGAACGGGAGGCTGAAAACATATAAGAGAAAACGGAGTGCTTGGAGCGGTGACTTGTGTTTACATATTACGCTCTCATGAAGCTATGTTAACAGTGGTGATGATGAACTGGTGCTGATGATTTAAGAAATGGCAATACTGATTTATTGTAATTGAAAGGAGTTGACATGAAGACATCAAACGTTACAAAATATACATTACTGGTTCTGAGAAGCGCGTAAGCTTTAGTGTACCCTGAATATGAGAGAAAATGGGATATTTCTATGGCTGACTAGATTATTTGCTACATAACTTCCCCCGAGTGAGGAGGCACGACGAACGATACGTGCTGCTTAGCTGTGGCGCGTGGTGCTGAAGGCGTGGCCGGCGATGTCGGGTCGTGAGGTGCCGTCGGGGTGTGCAGGATGTAGGCGGGCTTGACTCGGTCTATGGCTATGACGTCGGAAGAGCCGTTTCTGTTGATGGTGATGTTCTTCCTCGTCCTGCGGAGGACCTCGAAGGGGCCTTCGTAGGGGCGCTGTAGTGGTCTACGGACAGCGTCAACCCTGACGAAGACGTGTGTGCAGTCTTCGAGGTCCTGGCTGACGAAGGTCTTGGCGGGGTGCGTGCGAGGTTGCACCGGCTGCAGGCTTCTCATCGACTCCTTAAGACTGCTGGCGAAGTCTTGGACGCTGCAGGGGCCGGCGTCGGGTGAGCTGGTAAGGAGCTCGCCAGGGAGTCGAAGAGTGGTGCCGTATACGAGCTCGGCAGAAGAGTGGTGAAGGTCCTGCTTGAGGGACGTCCGGATGCCGAGGAGGACGAGGGGTAAGGTGGCGTTCCACTTCTCGCGTTGGTCGCTGGAAGCCATCAGTGACGACTTCAGCTGGCGGTGGAAACGTTCCACTGTAGTGTTGGCCTGAGGATGGTAGCTGGCAGTCCTGTATCGTCGAATGCCGAGTAGTGTCATCAGTTTGTTCCAGACACTGGACTCAAACTGGCCGCCGCGGTCAGAAGTGAGGCTGACAGGAACACCGAAGCGTGAGATCCACGTGCTGATAAAGGCACGTGCAACGGTGTCAGTGGAGATGTCAGTCAGTGGTGCAGCTTCTGGCCAGCGAGTGAAGCGGTCGACACAGGTGAGGATGTAGCGGTAGCCGTCGGAGTGAGGAAGAGGGCCAACGAGGTCGATATGGACGTGTTCGAAGCGTGTGGAGACTGGCGTGAAGGTGGCTGTAGGGGAACGTGTGTGCCGCGTCACCTTGGAGGCCTGACAGGTGGTGCACCTACGTGTCCAGTCTCTCACGTCCTTGTTGATGGCGGTCCAGATGAATCGGGACGTCATCATGTGTTGTGAAGCTCTGATGCCAGGATGTGAGAGGTCGTGCAGCTGACGGAAGAGTGGATACCTGTGCCGTTGAGGCAGGTATGGTCTGACGGTGTTGGTCGAGACGTCAGCGTAGATGTGCACTTGAGTGCCTGGTAGCTGTACTCTCTTCATCTGTAGTGCGGTGTTTTCCTTTAGTTGCTGCAGCTCGGCGTCGTCGGCCTGATCGGCAGCAATGGCGGCGTAATCGATGAGAGAGGTAGATGTGGCACAGATGTTGCGTGACAGGGCATCGGCTGGGGCGTTATCTTCACCTTTCACGTAACGGAGGTCCGTGGTGAACTGAGAGATGAAGTCTACGTGGCGCAGTTGACGTGGTGAGTAGGATGACTTGTTCTTGATGAAGGTGCTCGTCAGCGGCTTGTGGTCAGTGTAGATATGAAACTGACATCCTTCGACAAAGTACTGGAAGTGCTTCAATGCCTTGTAGATGGCGAGGAGCTCTCTGTCGAAGGCGCTGTACTTCTTCTCGGCAGTGTTGAGTTTCTTGGAGAAGAAGGCGACGGGTTTCCAGGCACCGTCGATGTGTTGCTGTAGCACTGCTCCAACTCCGGTGTCTGAGGCGTCCGTGGCGATGGAAGTAGGGGCGTCTGGGGCAGGGAAACTGAGCGCTGTGGATGTGAGCGCCTTCCGGGCAGCGAGGAGAGCGTCCTCAGCTGCGGGCGTCCAGGCAAGGGTGACGGACTGGCCTCGTTTGGCTGGCTTCACTAAGGCGTAGAGAGGCTGGAGGAGGAGCGCATCGGGGAATGAATGCAGTTGGGGTGAAGCCTGAGGAGGACACAGTGTGGCTGAGGAAGTCGACTGAAGGCACGCCGAACACGGACTTGTCGGCGTTGACCTGGATGCCGTAGTCCTTCAGACGAGTGAAGACTTGCTCGAGGTGTTGGCGATGAGCAGCGTCGTCTGGGCTGGCAACTAGAATGTCGTCGACATAAGTGAAGCAGAACTGCAGTCCTCGCAAAACTTCGTCCATGAAGCGCTGGAATGTTTGAGCAGCGTTCTTGAGACCGAAGGGCATCCTAGTGTATTCATATAGTCCGAAGGGCGTGATTATGGCCGTCTTCGGGATGTCCTCAGGGTTGATGGGGATCTGATGGAAGGCCTTTACGAGGTCGATCCTGGAGAAAATTGTAGAGCCGTGCAGTTGTGATGAAAACTCCTGAATGTTAGGCACTGGATACCTGTCCATCTCGGTGCGGGAGTTTAGGGCTCTGTAGTCCCCGCAAGGGCGTATGTCACCGTTTTTCTTGGGGACGACGTGAAGCGCAGACGACCAGTTGCTGGAGCTTGGGCGGATGATGCCTTGCTGCATCAGAGACTCAAACTCGGCCCTGACCTGTTTGTAGCGTTCTGGTGCTAAGCGACGAGCCTTGGCGAAAACAGGTGGTCCGGTGGTCTCTATGTAGTGCAGGACGTGATGTTTCACTGGCTGCGTGGCTGAGTATGGCTGTGTTAGTGTTGGGAAACCCTTGAGGATGGCGGCGAAGGGGTTATCTCGGTAGACTGCGGAGATTCCGGTGCTCTCGCCAGGTGCCGTTCGGCCACGGGTCCGCAGGGAAGTGAGACGATCCAGCAGCGTGCCGTGCTTCAAGTCGACTAAAAGGTCGTGGTGGCGTAGGAAATCGGCGCCTAGGATGGGTTGGGTAACAGCTGCCACGTAAAAGGTCCAGTCGAAGGAGCGGCGGAGGTTGAGTTCGAGGTGTAGTGTCTGCCGCGCGTACACAGGGATTTTCGAGGCGTTGGCTGCATAGAGGTGCGTGGTTACAGGCAACCTCTTCTGGCTGTCTGTGGCAGGCAGGACACTGACCTCAGCGCCGGTGTCGACGAGGAACTTAATTCCGGTGCGTCGGTCGTAGACGTGAAGTAGCTGTGACTTGGGCTGGCGGATCGTACGCGCCGTGAACGTCCGCCCGTTTAGTTTGACGCCGGGGTGGTGTTGTAAGTGCAGGGTTGGGTGCACTTAATGGCCTCGCTACCGAACCTGCTGTGGTAGTAGCAGACGCCCGGGGTGCGTGTAGTGCTACGCGACCGAGAGCGGTAGCGAGGGCGTCGAGGTGACGGTGGGCGGCGACGCAGGCGGGTATTTAGTTGTTCCTGCATCGCGCTGACCTGCAGGGCCAGCTGCGACACAATGTGGGTGAGTTGCTGGACGTCTGCTGTGTTAGTGACAGTGGCGACTGAAGACGGTGGCGTTGCCGACGGAACTGTCGACATATAGTCGTCAGCCAGCTGCGCGAGGTCTGCTAGGGCGAGCTTATCTTTCACGCTGAATAAACTGCTCTGTAGGGCTGGAGGAAGTCGCTGATAAAAGAGGTGGGCGAACATGGTCTTGTCCATTGTGTTGGGCTGATCGCCCAACAACCTCTTCATCCGCCTAAGCAGATCTGATGGCTTTTCATTCCCCAGCTCTTCCTTCTTTAGTAGCTCTTGCAAGCGTGTCGACACCGACGACGCAAGGCGTTTGAGGACGGCTTGCTTGAGGTCGTCGTAGGGATTGTCCGAAGAGGGGGCTTTCGCGATGGCATCCGAGACTTGCAAGAGGACCTCGGGTGGCAGGAGAGTGCAGGCGTGAGTGAACTGTTTCAAGGCCTCAGTGATGTTGTTTGCCTTGAAGTTCAGCTCCAAGATGGTAAACCACATGTTGGGGTCGTGGCTGTTGAAGGCTGGAGCCCTGAAGGGGGGAGCTGGGGAGGCGGTGTCCGGTGGAGCCATGGCCGTTTCTTGTTGCTGGCGTGCGATGGGGCCTGGTGGCTTGTTATGCGAGTCGTGGAGCAGGGTGTAGTGACGCCTGTCGGCGAGGCGCGGGCTCCTCCGGCGCCAGGTGCCAGTGAGAGGTGGCAAGGGACGCCTGCTGGGCGCCACTGTGCAGTGATGGTCCTAGGCACGTACTTTACCGCACTCGCACTTACGGCTTGGAACGCACTGCCGTGAACGAAGTGTGTAGTCTGTGTGTGTGTGTGTGTGTGTGTAGGTGTTGGTGTCTGGCACACGGGGGTTGGTACACGCTGATGCACACTAGGGAGTTTTCTAGGGGCAGGGGTTAACACACAAAGGGGGAGGGTGGACGACGGGGGAGAGGGGAGGGACGGTCGGGAGCACTAACACTTTGGTGGGGGAACGTTGCAGGGAACGCCGCCCTGTTGTCGAGCGGAAGACGGGAGTACCGGTGCAGGGGGCGCCGCCCTGTTGTAGAGAAGCGAAATCAGGGCCAGTGGGGTCACGGCCGGGTGGCGGTGACCGTGCGTGGTGAGCCGGAGAGGTGTTGCTGCTGCTGTGGTGGTGATGGAGGCTGGGCAGCAGGTGTGGCAGGTGACCAGGTAGCAGGTGGAGTTGGCGCGGTGGGTCACGGCAGCAGGAGAGGGAGTGACCTGGTGGCGGTGGTGAGGCGGCGGGTGAGCGTGGCCTCAGTGGCCTGGGTGGCTGGCGAGGCGTGGTGAGTCACAGCTGCGAGAGAGGGTGGCTGGTGACTGGTGAGGCAGCGGCGGTGACCACGGCTGCCGGGCTGGGTGACGGTGTGTGTGTGTCACGTGGCGGCTGGCCGGGCTGGGTGGCGTCGGTGGGTCACGGCTGGGCCAGGCTGGGTGGCGGTTTGGCCGTGGCGGTCCGTGTCAGGCGGGGGCTGGCCTGGGCTAGGTACCTATAGCTGTGGCGACGCTATAGTGCTAAAGAATCTGGGACACAGCATTGGTGGAGCTGGCCACTACGGTCTAACTCCGAGTCACCATTTCTAGTGATCTAGGTGGAAGCCGCCAGGAATATGAGAAGAGAAAACCGACAGGTAACCGTCAGCAGTTACAAGTCCTTTAATCTCTTAACTTGCCAGAGATAGAGAAGAGAAAACCGACAGGTAACCGTCAGCAGTTGCAAGTCCTTTAATCTCTTAACTCTTTTTGTTCACTAGCTAAGGTTGTATTTATAGCCACTTGTTAGACTGGTTAAACTCTCTCTACCTTTATTTAATTTATTATTAAAGGTTTATTGAGTATTATGTCAACATATACATATATACATATTGCACAAAGGAAAAAATATACATGAATGTACATAATACACAAAGCGGGCACCAGCCCGCAGGTGGGGGAGTCTTGGGTCCCGGTGGTGGGCGGTGCGGTGGCGCGGCGAGGAGTGCTGCTCGCCGGTCAGGAAAGGAGCTGCGACCTGTTCAGCGGGGCGGGGGCGCTGCCCTGAGAACTCGCAGCATCAGGTCTGTGGGCGTGTGGCGGACGATGAGGGCAGCCCTGGCCTCGCGGCTGCTGAGGAGATCACCGCCTACAGGATGGGCCGGTGGTGGCGGCGTTGGTCTGAGGGCGGCGGTGGCCGGACAGGACAGTAGGTAGTGCACTAGCGGGTGGCGGCTGTGCCTCCCGCAGTGGTCGCACTCCTGCCCCCGAAAGTCGTCGTACAGCTGTTCCCTGGTGCAGTAGCCCAGCCTTACGCGTTGCAGCAACACGCCGTCTGCTCTGGGCTGCTGCTGGGAGGCGTCCAACGACTGGTAGCCAGTGGCGGAGGCGTACCAAGCTGCCTGTCTCTTCCTTGTTTCCAGCTGCCGGTGCGTGTGGCGGGCGCGCTTGGTTGCGGCGAGCCTGGCTCGCGCCCTCACTTGGCTCAGGCTGGGCGGCACATGCCTTGTCACCTGGGGGCCACTAGCAGCTCTCTTGGCGGCTGCGTCAGCAGCCTCGTTGCCTCGTACTCCCACGTGGCTGGGTATCCAGCTGAGCCTCACCCGCCGCCCCTGCGCGGCGAGGCTCTGGAGGCTACCCAGGATGGCGGTGACGAGGCCCACGTTGTCGCTGGGATACGGCTGTTGTAGAGCCTGTAGCCCCGTTCTGGAGTCGGTGTGGAGCACCACGGTGCGCTCCCGCCGGTGTTGAGCGTGCTCCAGGGCCAGCAGGATGGCCACCAGTTCTGTCTGCAGGGTGGAGCAGTGGTCGGGAGTCCTCTCACACACCTCGGCCCCTCTGGTGATGGCAGCAGCGCCCGTCCTTCCGCTGTCAGGGTCAGCCGAGCCGTCGGTGTAGTACACAACACTGTCTGGCTCGGTGACCTGCGCCATGGCCATGAAGGCGTGCTGCCGCATCTCCTCCACCGCGCAGAGCGCCTTGCTGGCGGGCAGCTGTGTGGCGGAGAACTCTGCCGCGGGTGGCTCCCACGGGGGTGGGGCGCGGAAGGTGGGGGCAGGGAGGTCCGCCTGTGGCCAGTTCTCCATGCGAGCCAGGTTGTGGGTAGCCAGCGTGCACTGCAGCAGCCACGGGTTGCGGCGGAGAGATTCGGCACCCTGCGTCCCCGCCAGCCTTAGTCTCCTCTGTGTCACTCCCTCCGCGTCACGCTGCAGCACCCTCGCTACGCGGCAGGCCGTGATCTGCTGTACCCTGGTGGTGAGGGGTACCAGTCTGGTCTCGCTCTGCATGACGCATGCGCTGGACCACCTCGGTGCCCCCAGCATGGTCCTCATTGCGGTGTTTTGTAGCACCTCGATCCGCTCCTGCTGGTTTGGAGAGAGTGCTATGAGGACGGGGGCGCTGTAATCCACCAGCGAGCGAACAGCGTGCACGTAGTACTGGCGCAGGACGGAAAAAGTGGCGCCCGCGCTGATTCGCGTCATGGCCCGCATCACGTTCAGCCTAGACTGCGTCCTCTCCCTCAGGTAGGCGCCGTGGGCTGTGAAGGACAGCCGCTTGTCCACCCACACACCGAGGTACTGGTAGGAGTTGGTCCATGCCAGCTCAACTCCCTGGACGCGGAGCTGCCAGGTTGGGTCTGCCGCCTTCACCATCATGGCCCGGGACTTCTCTGCCGAGATCTTGAGCCCCAGGTCCTGGCATTTCCCGCTGATGAGGTCGAGTGCCTGCTGCGTCCTCCTGAGCTTGTTGCCCCTTCCGGTGACGACGAGGGCGAGGTCATCGGCGTAGCTCAGCAGGACGGTGCCAGCGTGGAAAGGCAGTGCCACTAGCTGTTCCATCAGCAGGTTGAACAGTAGAGGGCTGAGGATGCCGCCCTGGGGCGTCCCGTTCTCAAGTACCTTGAAGGTCGACCTCAGGCCCTGGAACCTAACCCTGGCGAGGCGGCGCTGCAGGTAGTCGCGGAGCCAGGCCAGCAGCCTTCCTCGCACCCCTTTCCGCACGAGTGCGTCGAGGATGGCGTGAGGGCTGGCTAGCTCGAACGCCTTCTCGAGGTCGATGAAGACGATGACGGCGGGGCGGTGGTCAATTTGGGTCAGCAGGGCGAGGATGCTGTCTGCCGTGCTCACTCCGCGGGTGTAGCCGAACACATGTGGGTGAGAGGGCCCCACGCGCCACTGTAGCCGCGCGAGCACCATCCTCTCAGCCGTTTTGGCCGTGCAGCTGAGGAGAGAGATGGGTCTGATCTTGGTGGGCTCCCTCGGCTTTGGAATCGGCTGAATGTCGGCTTCCTTCCACGCGGGCGGCAGACAGCCCGCCATCCATGAGGCGTTGATGGTGGCCAACAGCGCGGCGTCCCCAGCCGGCCCAGCGTGCGCCAACATGGAGTATGGCACGCCGTCCGCCCCCGCTGCCGTGTCGCGGCCTCTCCTCCTAGCCCGCTCCAGCTCTTGAAGGGAGAAGGGCTGGTCAGTCACGTCGGCTTCCTCCATCGCCTCCCTGACAGCCTCGTCGCGGTGTGGTCGGAGCTGCTGCTGGATGCGTTGTGTCTGGGGAGGAAGCTGGTCACTGGAGCTCCGCGTGGTGAACATGGTGGCAAGCCTCTCTGCCTCCTGCTGCGGGTGCGGGTGGGCGGGCGGGCGGGGCGGGGCAGCGCCGGAGGCTGTCCTCACGCTCCTCCACAGCTGGCCTAGAGACGTGTGGTGGCTAAAAGTGGCGCACCACTCCAGCCACTTAGCCTCTCTGGCCCTCAGGGATACCTGCCGTGCGCGGGCCACCACATCCTGTAGGAGTCTTAGGTTGTTGGGGTTGGGGCGCCTTTTGTACAGTTTTCTGTGTTGGTTGACACGGTGGTTGTGCTCGTGCACCTCTTCGTTGTAGTACCACCAGTCTGTCCGGTGGCGGCGGCTCGGGGTGCACCTTGGGATGGCTGCGGCGGCTGCGGTCTGGATGGCCGTCGTCAGGTCCCTCTCCTGCTGATGTAGGTCGGCGGGCGGCTGATAGGCGGCCCACCACTCGTCAAGAGAGGCCTGAAACTTGGTCCAGTCCGCTCTCCTTATGTTCCAGCGTGGGGGCGGGCGGGGTGGGACCGGCGGGGCCACTGGGAGGGTGGTGAGGGTGGCAAAGTGGTCGCTGGTGAGGGTCGGGTGCACCTGCCACGTAGCGCCTGCCGCCAGGTCACTCGAGACCAACGTGAGGTCAAGCCTTCCTCCCCGGGTGTGGGTGGCCTCCCCTGTGTTGAGAAGGCACACGTGAGGGATTTCCTCGAGCAGCACGGCCAGGTGGCGGCCCGTTTCGTTGGCTGGGGACGGTGACTGTAGCATGGGGTGGTGGGCGTTGAGGTCGCCCGCAACCAAGAGACTGGAGTGGGAGGCGAGGGTGAGAAGCTCTCCTGCCTCCAGCTGGTGTCGCTGGCTCCTGTATACGTTGTATACCAGGAGCGGGAGACTTCCCACCTGCAGCTCCAGCGCCAGGACCTCCACTCCGTCCCCGCAGTTGACTGGGGCTGCAACCCTGCGGTGAGGGATTGTGCTCCTCACCAGCGCTGCACAGCCTCGGGTGCCCTCCGCTGTGGGGAGCGAGTGAAGGGTGTAGCCCGCCACCCTCCATTCAAAGTCGGCGGGCGTCAGTGTTTCCTGGAGGAGCACAACGTCAAGGTGCTCCTCGAAGACGGCCTGTAGGACTTGATGTTTCTTGGGTCGCAGGCCCTGCACGTTCCATTGCAGGACTCTGAGCCTGGGGGGCCCTGCAGGCTGGTCCGCGTGGGTGGCGCCCTCAGCATATCTCCTCTCCATGTTGGTGGTGAAGGTCTGGTGGTTGGAGGGAGGGGCACAGACGTGGGTCCCTCGAGTTCAGCGGTGGTGGCAGGAGGCCGCACTCAGAGATGGCCGTGGCCGTCTCCTGGCGGAGAAGCGCGTCCAGATCGTCCCGCCTAGCGGGGACGTGATCAGGGCTGGCAAGCAGCTCCGCCATCAACTGCACCATCCGCGCCATGAGGCAGTTGACCACCGCGCGGGTTTCTTCGCTGAGACAGGCGGGCACCCCGTGGAGAGGATCGCTCGGGACCATGGCTCTCCTCCTCACCGTTGTCGGTGCTGGGCCTGTCGCCGCACGGGCGGGGGCGTCGCCGGGAGGGTCTCTCCCTTGTGTGCCGCTGCTCGGGTGGTGGGGCTTGGCTCGAGCATGCTTGGTAGGGGTGCTACCTGAGCGAGTGGAGGGGTGGGCGGAGGGGGTGCGGCTCTCCGTGCCTATGGCTGGAGGCTGTACCTCGGGTCGGCGGTGAGGGGGTTGCCGGTTAATCTCTTCCGGTCTTGCCGCTGGCTGGGACGGGGGTGGGGGGGTGGCTGAGGGGGCCTGCCGCGGGACCCAAGCTGACCTGACTGGAGGTGGGGCGGGTGCAACGGGATCTCGCGCTGACCTTCCTGGCTGGCCACGTGGTGGATGCTGTTGCTGCTGGGGCTGAGCGATCTGTTGCCGGGGCTGCCCATGCGACGCTGTATGGCGACGTCGACGTTGCCGCCTTGGTGGCGCCTGAGACTGCTGTTGTTGCTGCTGGCGTGAACGAGGCATCCTACGGAGCCTCTCAGGGCACTGGGGGTTCCACGCGTGGTGGTTTTTCCCACAGTTTGGGCACCTGGCGGTGGTTGCCTCGTTGGCCTTATGGCGGGCGATGCACTCCTCCGTCGGGTGGGGCAGGCTGCACACGCCGCACCTGGCGGCATGTTCGCACCGCGCCTGCAGGTGGTTGTACCGTTGGCACCTGTAACATCTTACAGGCTCACCTTGGTAGGGGCGCAGGGAGTATCTGCCCCAGCAGCCGAGATCCAACTTGGCGGGCGGCGGCCCCACACACACAAGTAGCACCTGTCTCGTGGGCAACTTGTCCCTCTTGGAGGTCAGACGCTGGGCGGAGGTCACCTGAGGGTGAGCCTCTACCGCCTCGAGAGGCAGGTCGAGCGGGTAGCGCTCCAGCACCACCTTGTGCCTCTTTTCGCTTGGGTCGAGGAGGAGCACCCTGTTTCCTTCCTCCGCGATGCGGCGCAGGAGTGCCGTGGAATCCTCGTCCTTGGGCGTGACCACGTGCTCACCCTTGAGATTAACCCTTACCTGTATCCGAAGGGTCGGATACTCCCTCTCGAGGGCAGAGATGGCTCGGTAAGAGTTCTCGTATTCGCCCAGGCTGCCCAGCTTGAACTTGGGCCTCGGGGGCTGGTGGCGGCGAGCTCGGCTGGTCGTGACGGTAGTCCATCCTTGCTCCTCACCGCCGTCCTGCTGCTGCTGCTGCACCACGTCGCTGAAAACGGAGAGGTCGAGTGGGGCCCAGTCCGCTTCGGTAGCGTTGTCCTCCTGCCATGAAGGCTGGAGGCTGCGGGTGGCTCGCTTCGGTGAGCGCTCATCACTGCTGCTGTCCTCCAGCAGGTTACGGGCCGCTTTCTTGGGCGTGGAGCACTTTAGGGATGCTGAAGAAGAGGATGCTCTTGCCCTCTTCCCTGAACCGTTGTTCAGCACTAGCACTTGGTCACTGTTGAATGCCATGACGATTGAACGAGGCGGGAACGACACACGTGGTATTTAGGGTAGGTCAGAGGGAGCGTGGCAGCGACCACGTCCGACCCCGACCGTGGCCCAGTCGTGACTCGACCTTTATTTAACAAATACATGAACATATATACAAGAAATACTGAACATAAAAAATGATTTACATAAAGATATGGACAAAGAGAGTGATGGTGTATGTGTATGTCTGTGTGAAGAAAGGAGTAATATGATGTATAGAAAAGACGTGTAACGTATGTGTCGAAAAGCGTGCACAGAATGTGTATGTATAAAAAAATGAGGAAGAAGAGATGAAAGACGAAAAATCTGTGCAGTAGAAAGAGAACGGGAGGCTGAAAACATATAAGAGAAAACGGAGTGCTTGGAGCGGTGACTTGTGTCTACATATTACGCTCTCATGAAGCTATGTTAACAGTGGTGATGATGAACTGGTGCTGATGATTTAAGAAATGGCAATACTGATTTATTGTAATTGAAAGGAGTTGACATGAAGACATCAAACGTTACAAAATATACATTACTGGTTCTGAGAAGCGCGTAAGCTTTAGTGTACCCTGAATATGAGAGAAAATGGGATATTTCTATGGCTGACTAGATTATTTGCTACAACTTTACAGAACATACTTTAAGCTGTAAATAAACGTGGCACCCTGCAGTAAAACATCGCCTTATTTTTTCACTTCTACAATAAAGCCTCGTAAACGTGTTTGTATCTTTAAATATTTCCTCATATACGGGTCGAGGGGGACTGAAATTTATGTATTATACGCCAATGAGAATATACTAACTCTTCATTATGCATAAATGACGATATAATCCCTAATTATGTCACAAGGGAAAGGTCCAAGGGAGGTCTCGAGGTACTTTGGATCTGCTAAATTTTACTTGGTGGAAGATGCTGTGAGATGGGAATACCACCGCTTATTTCATATCTAGCTAAAACAGCTTCTATAAAGTTTGCCGTTCCGCCAGTTTTTCTCAACCACCCCAGCGGCTGCTATCTCTAGAGTACAAGGGCCTTATCCGTCCATGTATGGAGTATGCTTCACATGTCTGTGGGGGTTCCACTCAAAAGGAATCAAAAGCTTTTCGTCTTATTAACTCCTCTCCTCTAACTGACTGTCTTTAGCCTCTTTCTCATCGCAGCAATGTTGCATCTCTTGCTATCTTCTACAGCTATTTTCATACTGACTGCTCCTCTGATCTTACCAACTGCATGCTTTTCCTCCTCCGGCGGCCTCGCTGCACAAGACTTTCTTCTTTCTCTCACCCATATTCTGTCCACCTCTCAATCATTCATCCCTTTCTCTGGTAAACTCTGGAACTCTCTGCCTGCTTCTGTATTTCCACCTTCCTATGACTTGAATTCCTTCAAGAGGGAGGTTTCAAGATACTTATTCTTCAATTTTTGACTACCGCTTCGGACCCCATTGGGGGCCGGCATCTCATTAGGATTCTTTTTTTTTTTTTATTGGATTTTTGTTGCCCTTGGCCGGTGTCCCTCCTTCTTCTTTCGGCTGCTCCCATTTAGGGGTCTCCACAGCGGATCACTCTTCTCCAATGCGCTTGATCTTCTGCACTTTCCTCTGTCACGCCCACCACTTGCATGTCTCCCTTCACAGCACCCATAAACCTTCTCTTTGGTCTCCCTTTCTTCCTCCTGCCAGGTAGATCCATGTCCAGCATCCTCCTCCCCACATATCCCTCGTCACTCCTCCTGACATGTCCAAGCCACCTCAGCCTAGCCTCCCTTGCTTTGTCCCCAAACCGACGCACGTGTGTTGTTCCTCTGATGTAATCATTTCTGATTTTATCCATCCTCGTCACTTCAAGAGCAAATCGCAACATCTTCAATTCCGCTACTTTCAACTCCGCTTCCTGCTTTTTCGTTAGCGGTACTGTTTCCATACCGTACAGCATGGCGGATTTCACTACTGTTTTATAAATCTTTCCCTTTGTTCTTGCGGAAACCTTTCTGTCACATGTCACTGCTGTCGTCCTCCTCAACCCATTCCATCCCACTTGCACTCTCTTCTTTACCTCCCTACCACAGTCTCCATTACTCTGTAACGTGTACCACAAATATCTAAATTCGTCAACCTTTGTCATTTGTACACCTTGTGGCCTTATTGTCTCCCCATCACGGTGTCCCTCGTACATAAAAAAAAAAAAAAAAAAAGTCACATTTTCACAGCCAAAGGTTAGCTTGGCCAGATTGATGGTGAAGTCTGCTCCAGCCAAACTTGAAAAGAGGGAATAAAGACTCTTTAGGTGTTGGTTTCAGTCATCCGAAATGACAAGTAGATCGTCCAGATAGAAACTCACTCTCTCCAAACCTCGAATAGTGTAATTAATTGACATTTGGAATTTTTGCTAAGCATTACATAGTCCAAAGGGATTACATTGTACTCAAGTAATACGAAAAGGAGTTATAAAAGTTGTCATTGATTTTGCCTTTTCTGTTAATCCTATCTGATAATACCCCTTTTGATGATCTAATCTAGACAAAGACAAAGGGCCATCAATAACTCTTAACTTGTATACAAGGGTTCCTGCTAGATCGTTGCCAAGTAGCAGGTTAACATCAGGCATGGGTAGAGGTTTTTCACTAACTGTCACTAATACCTCTCCCTTAAACTCACATTCAAGGAACACTTTAGCAAGTTTCAGAGTAGGATTGGAGAACAAATCTCTCAGCAAAACTTTCTCTCCCGAGTAGTTAATCTCCACACCAAGCAAACTTACCATGAAAAAGAATACTCTGAGCAAATTCTGTGTCTCTAGGTAAAGTTATGTGGGTAGGACGTTCATGTTCATATAGGAACACAGTTCTTTTTCATTTAAATGCACTGAATGGATCATCGTGAGAACTTACATCCACATTCCCCGTTGGGTTAACTTTTTGAGTCTAAATGCTTGACAAACTTGCTTACCAATGGTAAACTTTTTATAATTAGGATTCTTACATTGAGTTATATTATGACCATAATGTTTACAGTACGAACAATATGGAGAATTGACATAGTTATCACACTAAGGAGGCTTACATGATTTTTGAGAACTGCCTTCGACACTTGCCTGTGACCTTTTGAGTGGAGTGAAAGTCTACAATCTGAGGAGCCTTGATTAGGTAAATTTCTTGTTTTTCTTCAGCATGTATACATAAATCAAAGGGCAATTTCCGCTTAAATTCTTCCAGTACAATGCGCTTTCTTAACTGTGTATTAGTACTGGTTATCCATTTATTGAAGAGTCTGAGTTTTTCTGTGACAAATTCAACATGGGTTATCTGGGAAGCTTTGGCAAATGAGCGAAACTTCTGGCGATAATCATCAGGACTAAGAGAAAATGCTATGAGAATGGATTATTTAACTTGCTCATAGTCATCAGTGCAGTCTAGATATGAAAATATTATCACCACTTTCCCTGTTAGCTTAGAGTAAATCCACTCCAAGCGCTGCCAATGAAAATGAATGGCAAGCTTCTCATATGTGTTCAATGAACCTTCTGGATCAGCCTCATTCAACTCAGGAACACGAGCAATGTTAAGGAATTTTGTTTGAAACTCCTCCCCTTTATCAAATCTTTTATCTACTACTTCAGCTTAGCCATCTCCAATTCAAACTGAAGCTCCATTTTCCGTTTATCGAGCTCCAGGTGAGCCTTAGTCCACTCATCTTTTCTATCACTTTAATTCTGTTTCTCATAATTGTCACTATGTTCACTTGGCTCAGCATGTACAACACAAAAGCTGGCAGACAAGTCAACATGTTCACTAGGTAACACGTCTAGGTTAACAAGATTCTCTATAACTACATTTTCAGAACTTCTTTAACAAGGTTGTCTATAACTATATTTTTCAGAACTTTGTTAACAAGGTGCTCTATAACTACATTTTTTCAGAACTTCATTAGTAGCTGAAGTAGGGAAACTTGTACTGAAGTACTGAGCAACGAATCTCCAGTCATCCTTTTTCATAGGTTCCCAAAGCTGATTCAGGGAAGGATTTTCACAAAAACTTTTAGCATCACAGGTCTTAGAAACCATGATAACAAGCAATATAGTGAGTAACCGTTGGATTTGCACGTGATCGTATTGCAAGACAAGCATACAGTGACAAGCGATTCTAAATAGAAAGCAAAACTGAGTCAGACATCCTTTAGAGTTACTAGTCTAACTTCTTAAGCAAGACAATGAAGCAGAAAGTGATAAGTAAAGACAGAAGCATCAGCACCTCCATCATACTTGCTCTAACCCTATCTTACTTCCCAGTAATAATAATAATAATAATAATGATAATAATAATAATAATAATAATAATAATAATAATAATAATAATAATAATAGTAATAACAATAACAATAATAATAATAATAATAATAATAATAATAATAATAATAATAATAATAATAATAATAATAATAATAACAACAATAATAATAATAATAATAATTAAAAGATCGGATGAGTAACATTGTGTTGCACATAGCCCGAATGATCACTTTCAGACAATGAATTTTAGGGCTTATTTCACAGTGGCTTCCTATTGTTGTGATCGTTACCAATGAATGGTGATGTCCACCACCAACAACAGATCCGATTTCACAGACGTTTTTCGTGGTTTTGTTTGTTTTGATCCTTACCAGAAACTGGAACCTTTGATAACGCTGGCTTGGGAGCTGCTGGGCCTTCCCAGTGGAGCTTACCAATGTATTTATTTCTGCATATATCACAAGTTCTTTTTCTCCTAAATTGTATATTAAAGTAATTTAACAATACAGCAACATTTTGCACGCTATAGTAGTAATATGATAAAATTTAAGAAGAATTTGGATGGTGGCGCGAACTCACTTCACCAGATGATGAAAACTTCACTACCTTTTTTTTTTTTTTTTTTTTTTTTATGTAGGAAGGATACTGGCCAAGGGCAACAAAAATCTAATAAAAAAAATGCCCACTGAAATGCCAGTCCCTAAAAGGGTCAAAGCAGTGGTCAAAAATTGGTGG
The DNA here is from genome assembly GCF_035594125.1 of Scylla paramamosain. Lineage (NCBI taxonomy): Eukaryota > Metazoa > Arthropoda > Malacostraca > Decapoda > Portunidae > Scylla > Scylla paramamosain. Next base: position 15,551,362 of record NC_087173.1, read on the forward strand.
ATAAGTGTCTTGAAACCTCCCTCTTGAAGGAATTCAAGTCATAGGAAGGTGGAAATACAGAAGCAGGCAAGGAGTTCCAGAGTTTACCAGAGAAAGGGATGAATGATTGAGAATACTGGTTAACTCTTGCGTTAGAGAGGTGGACAGAATAGGAGTGAGAGAAAGAAGAAAGTCTTGTGCAGCGAGGCCGCGGAAGGAGGGGAGGCATGCAGTTAGCAAGATCAGAAGAGCAGTTAGCATGAAAATAGCGGTAGAAGACAGCTAGAGATGCAACATTGCGGCGGTGAGAGAGAGGCTGAAGACAGTCAGTTAGAGGAGAGGAGTTGATGAGACGAAAAGCTTTTGATTCCACCCTGTCTAGAAGAGCAGTATGAGTGGAACCCCCCCAGACATGTGAAGCATACTCCATACATGGACGGATAAGGCCCTTGTACAGAGTTAGCAGCTGCGGGGGTGAGAAAAATTGGCGGAGACATCTCAGAACACCTAACTTCATGGAAGCTGTTTTAGCTAGAGATGAGATGTGAAGTTTCCAGTTCAGATTATAAGTAAAGGACAGACCGAGGATGTTCAGTGTAGAAGAGGGGGATAGTTGAGTGTCATTGAAGAAGAGGGGATAGTTGTCTGGAAGATTGTGTCGAGTTGATAGATGGAGGAATTGAGTTTTTGAGGCATTGAACAATACCAAGTTTGCTCTGCCCCAATCAGAAATTTTAGAAAGATCAGAAGTCAGGCGTTCTGTGGCTTCCCTGCGTGATATGTTTACCTCCTGAAGGGTTGGACGTCTATGAAAAGACGTGGAAAAGTGCAGGGTGGTATCATCAGCATAGGAGTGGATAGGACAAGAAGTTTGTTTTAGAAGATCATTAATGAATAATAAGAAGAGAGTGGGTGACAGGACAGAACCCTGAGGAACACCACTGTTAATAGATTTAGGAGAAGAACAGTGACCGTCTACCACAGCAGCAATAGAACGGTCAGAAAGGAAACTTGAGATGAAGTTACAGAGAGAAGGATAGAAACCGTAGGAGGGTAGTTTGGAAATCAAAGCTTTGTGCCAGACTCTATCAAAGGCTTTTGATATGTCCAAGGCAACAGCAAAAGTTTCACCAAAGTCTCTAAAAGAGGATGACCAAAACTCAGTAAGGAAAGCCAGAAGATCACCAGTCGAGCGGCCTTGACGGAACCCATACTGGCGATCAGATAGAAGGTTGTGAAGTGATAGATGTTTAAGAATCTTCCTGTTGAGGATAGATTCAAAAACTTTAGATAAGCAGGAAATTAAAGCAATAGGACGGTAGTTTGAGGGATTAGAGCGGTCACCCTTTTTAGGAACAGGTTGAATGTAGGCAAACTTCCAGCAAGAAGGAAAGGTAGATGTTGACAGACAGAGCTGAAAGAGTTTGACTAGGCAAGGTGCAAGCACGGAGGCACAGTTTCGGAGAACAATAGGAGGGACCCCATCAGGTCCATAAGCCTTCTGAGGGTTTAGGCCAGCGAGGGCATGGAAAACATCATTACGAAGAATTTTAATACGAGGCATGAAGTAGTCAGAGGGTGGAGGAGAGGGAGGAACAAGCCCAGAATCGTCCAAGGTAGAGTTTTTAGCAAAGGTTTGAGCAAAGAGTTCAGCTTTAGAAATAGATGTGATAGCAGTGGTGCCATCTGGTTGAAGTAGAGGAGGGAAAGAAGAAGAAGCAAAGTTATTGGAGATATTTTTGGCTAGATGCCAGAAATCACGAGGGGAGTTAGATCTTGAAAGGTTTTGACATTTTCTGTTAATGAAGGAGTTTTTGGCTAGTTGGAGAACAGACTTGGCATGGTTCCGGGCAGAAATATAAAGTGCATGAGATTCTGGTGAAGGAAGGCTTAAGTACCTTTTGTGGGCCACCTCTCTATCATGTATAGCACGAGAACAAGCTGTGTTAAACCAAGGTTTAGAAGGTTTAGGACGAGAAAAAGAGTGAGGAATGTACGCCTCCATGCCAGACACTATCACCTCTGTTATGCGCTCAGCACACAAAGACGGGTCTCTGACACGGAAGCAGTAGTCATTCCAAGGAAAATCAGCAAAATACCGCCTCAGGTCCCCCCAACTAGCAGAGGCAAAACGCCAGAGGCACCTTCGCTTAGGGGGATCCTGAGGAGGGATTGGAGTGATAGGACAAGATAAAGATATGAGATTGTGATCGGAGGAGCCCAACGGAGAAGAAAGGGTGACAGCATAAGCAGAAGGATTAGAGGTCAGGAAAAGGTCAAGAATGTTGGGCGTATCTCCAAGACGGTCAGGAATACAAGTAGGTTTTTGCACCAATTGCTCTAGGTCATGGAGGATAGCAAAGTTGTAGGCTAGTTCACCAGGATGGTCAGCGAAGGAAGAGGAAAGCCAAAGCTGGTCATGAACATTGAAGTCTCCAAGAATGGAGATATCTGCAAAAGGGAAGAGGGTCAGAATGTGCTCCACTTTGGAAGTTAAGTAGTCAAAGAGGTGGGAGTGATCATTTCCTAGAATCCAAGGTTACACATTAAACAAGAATACTGTCTGCACAAAACAATAGATCACATTTAAGCTTCACGATAAAACCAAAGAATCTCAGTTTACTAACCTGCATTACAATCAACAATGACGTGATGAACAAGTTCAACCAGTGATGACTGGGTGGTTTACACTTAAATCAGAATTAAAAATATCCTGGTCAGGCCCCTATTTTACATTTGGCAGTGAGTGAATAAGAATGATATGCCACACTGTAACAATACACTCTTATTGAAGTGTAAAAAAAAAAAAATAAATAAATATTAAGAAAATTATTTTGGAATTTTAACAATTATATTAAACTTAAACTTACAAATTAAACAAAACTAATGGTAGAAATAATGCCTTGAAAATAAACAGTCTAGTTAATCCAACACGACACACATACACAACAAAATACAGTAACGATTCTGTTATACCTCCAGCAATCAGCAAAGTAAGAATTTCTACACCACAGGTCAAAGTATTATACTTATAGACGAGGAAGTCACGGCCGAGGATGTGGGGGGCAGGAGCACTCAGTCGTTGTACACTAAGGAAGGCTAGCGACTACATCTGAGTCGCTTGAATATCGGGAACAAGTTTATCCGCAGATAAAAATGGAAGATTTAGCTCGCTCACTACTGCAGCCAACTGTATTTCTCCATCTTTCACTTGTTTTTCAGCATAGCTTTCTCAACTAACACTAGACATCAAATACACTAACTGTATGTGTAGCACTTTCAACTAATGTTTTTGCTCCAATAACATGTTTTTTTCTATTTTTTATTTACCTTTCCGTCAGAATTACACAACTTAAAGTGCAAATACAGAGGCACCTTGTCGCTTCTTCTCAGCCAACTTCCCTTACACTGCCGGATTGTTTTTCAAAGCATATAAGCATGAGCAGTAATTTTATTTCCGTTAATAGAAATTTTACCCAAATCCAATTCTTGCCAAAAGATGACGTACGTACTCAATGCACATAAAAAAAAAAAAAATGTAAGCATGTGCTATATAAGCAGGTGCCTCAGGTGTCTGAGGCAACTGACAGCAGCCCCTTTTCTGTTCCCTCCTACTTTCTCTGTCCTCATTTTCGATCCAAAGCTGGATGCTGCGTTTATGTGCGCAATGACTTAACCTGCTCTCGTGCCCACGCTCTTGAATCTTCCGAGTTTTCCACCATCTGGCTACGACTACAGAGTCATTCTCATACTAAATATATCTGTGCTGTATACCTCTCACTTAACTCCTCTGATTATAAGAAATTCTTTGACTACTTAACTTCCAAAGTGGAGGACATTCTGACCCTCTTCCCTTTTGCAGAGATCTCCATTCTTGGAGACTTCAATGTTCACCACCAGCTTTGGCTTTCCTCTCCCTTCACTGACCATCCTGGTGAACTAGCCTTCAACTTTGCTATCCTCCATGACCTAGAGCAATTGGTGCAACACCCTACTCGTATTGCTGACCGTCTTGGAGATACGCCCAACATTCTTGATCTTTTCCTGACCTCTAATCCTTCTGCTTATGCTATCACCCTTTCTTCTCTGTTGGGCTCCTCCGATCACAATCTCATATCTTTATCTTGTCCTATCGCTCCAATCCCTCCTCAGGATCCCCCTAAGCGAAGGTGCCTCTGGCGTTTTGCCTCTGCTAGTTGGGGGACCTGAGGAGGTATTTTGCTGATTTTCCTTGGAATGACTACTGCTTCCGTGTCAGAGACCCGTCTTTGTGTGCTGAGCGCATAACAGAGGTGATAGTGTCTGGCTCTACATTCTTAACTCTTTTTCTCGTCCTAAACCTTCTAAACCTTGGTTTAACACAGCTTGTTCTCGTGCTATACATGATAGAGAGGTGGCCCACAAAAGGTACTTAAGCCTTCCATCACCAGAATCTCATGCACTTTATATTTCTGCCCGGAACCATGCGAAGTCTGTTCTCCAACTAGCCAAAAACTCTTTCATTAACAGAAAATGTCAAAAACTTTCAAGATCTAACTCCCCTCGTGATTTCTGGCATCTAGCCAAAAATATCTCCAATAACTTTGCTTCTTCTTCTTTCCCTCCTTTATTTCAACCAGATGGCACCACTGCTACCACAGTGCTAAAGCTGAACTCTTCGCTCAAACCTTTGCTAAAAACTCTACCTTGGACGATTCTGGGCCTGCTCCTCCCTCTCCTCCACCCTGTGACTACTTCATGCCACCTATTAAAATTCTTCGCAATGATGTTTTCCATGCCCTCGCTGGCCTAAACCCTCGGAAGGCTTATGGTCCTGATGGGGTCCCTCCTATTGTTCTCCGAAACTGTGCCTCCGTGCTTGCACCTTGCCTAGTCAAACTCTTTCAGCTCTGTCTGTCAACATCTACCTTTCCTTCTTGCTGGAAATTTGCCTACATTCAACCTGTTCCTAAAAGGGTGACTGTTCTAATCCCTCAAACTACCGTCCTATTGCTTTAATTTCTTGCCTATCTAAAGTTTTTGAATCTATTCTCAACAGAAAGATTCTTAAACATCTATCACTTCACAACCTTCTATCTGATCGCCAGTATGGGTTCCGTCAAGGCCGCTCTACTGGTGATCTTCTGGCTTTCCTTACTGAGTTTTGGTCATCCTCTTTTAGAGATTTTGGTGAAACTTTTGCTGTTGCCTTGAACATATCAAGAGCTTTTGATAGAGTCTGGCACAAAGCTTTGATTTCCAAACTACCCTCCTACGGTTTCTATCCTTCTCTCTGTAACTTCATCTCAAGTTTCATTTCTGACCGTTCTATTGCTGCTGTAGTAGATGGTCACTGTTCTTCTCCTAAATCTATTAACAGTGGTGTTCCTCAGGGTTCTGTCCTGTCACCCACTCTCTTCTTATTATTCATTAATGATCTTCTAAACCAAACTTCTTGTCCTATCCACTCCTACGCTGATGATACCCCCCTGCACTTTTCCACGTCTTTTCATAGACGTCCAACCCTTCGGGAGGAAAACATATCACGCAGGGAAGCCACAGAACGATTGACTTCTGATCTTTCTAAAATTTCTGATTGGGACAGAGCGAACTTGGTATTGTTTAATGCCCCAAAAACTCAATTCCTCCATCTATCAACTCGACACAACCTTCCAGACAACTATCCCCTCTTCTTCAATGACACTCAACTGTCCCCCTCTTCTACACTGAACATCCTCGGTTTGTCCTTTACTAAGTCTTATAATCTGAACTGGAAACTTCACATCTCATCTCTAGCTAAAACAACTTCTATGAAGTTAGGTGTTCTGAGACGTCTCCGCCAGTTTTTCTCACACCCCCAGCTGCTAAGTCTGTACAAGGGCCTTATCCGTCCATGTATGGAGTATGTTTCACATGTCTGGGGAGGTTCCACTCATACTGCTCTTCTAGACAGGGTGGAATCAAAAGCTATTCGTCTCATCGACTCCTCTCCTCTAACTGACTGTCTTCAGCCTCTCTCTCACCGCCGCAATGTTGCATATCTAGCTGTCTTCTACCGCTATTTTCATGCTAACTGCTCTTCTGATCTTGCTAACTGCATGCCTCCCCTCCTTCCGCGGCCTCGCTGCACAAGACTTTCTTCTTTCTCTCACCCCTATTCTGTCCACCTCTCTAACGCAAGAGTTAACCAGTATTCTCAATCATTCATCCCTTTCTCTGGTAAACTCTGGAACTCCCTGCCTGCTTCTGTATTTCCACCTTCCTATGACTTGAATTCCTTCAAGAGGGAGGTTTCAAGACACTTATTCATCAATTTTTGACCACTGCTTTGACCCTTTTATGGGACTGGCATTTCAGTGGGCATTTTTTTTTATTGGATTTTTGTTGCCCTTGGCCAGTGTCCTTCCTACATAAAAAAAAAAAGCAAGAATATTGGACAAATCAATTTAAAATAAGTTGATAATCGGCTGGAAAAGAGTGGCGACTTGACACAATCGTCGTCCAGGGGAGAGCAGTGATTGGCTACTGGCTAATGAAGTGTTTCTCATGTGTACAGGTACCTGATCGTGTGTAATTTTTGTTCTCTTTATAAATACGGTATAAAAATCTCTTTGGATTCTATAATTACGTAAGAGTTGAGGTGAATGAAGTAGAAATCATGTACGTACACGAATTAAGGACACCAATACTTACCCCGGTAACAATATCTCTAGAAATTATCATAGTTTATGTACTATCTCAATAACACCTTATTTCAGCGGAGAGAGAGAGAGAGAGAGAGAGAGAGAGAGAGAGAGAGAGAGAGAGAGAGAGAGAGAGAGAGAGAGAGAAATTTGTATCGCTGATAACCGATCCTTCCACAGTCTTCATACGAATACCGTGTTTCCCCCCACCCCTACCTCTCTCTCTCTCTCTCTCTCTCTCTCTCTCTCTCT
>NC_087173.1:15565754-15575754 GCF_035594125.1 Scylla paramamosain
TTTTGGCCATCTTGACCGCTGCTTCGGCCCGCCCGTTTGATTGTGGGTACTGTGCTGAGGACAGGCGTGCAATGACACCCCACTTCTTGAGGAATTCCGACATTTTCTCGCTCGCCAGGTTCGGCCCCCCATCAGTGGACAGCTGTTCCGGGGCGCCCCATCGCGTGAAGTACTGCCTCATTTGACTCTTGATTTTATTAGATGTAGCACCGTGTGGGAAATGGGCGAGTTCTAGCCATCCAGTGAGCCTGTCAGCGTAGACCATGTAGGTGTGCCCCTCATGCTGAAACATGTCCGCCACTGTGGATTGGAATGGGTACTCTGGGGGCGGCGTGATGACGAGTGTTTCTGAGGGCTGAGAGGGAGCGTGCGTCTCGCATGACGTGCACGACGCCCGGTAGTGCTGCAGGTCCCCTTCCAACCCGGGCCAGTATACACATTGCCTTGCCCTCCGCAGCATGGAATCTAGCCCTTGGTGACCAGCGTGTAAGTTTGCTGCTACCTGTGGGCGGAGGGGCTCAGGAATCACGAGTCGCACACAACCCTGGTCAAAGGTGTATGTGACAAGGTCTTGAGAGACTGCCAACCGGTCCCTCACGCCATAGAACGGGCGCAGGCAGGCCACTTCTTGCGCCTTGTGTGGGTGCCAGTCCGTGGCCAACACTTTGGCCAGTAGTAGTTGGTAGACAGGGTCGTCGGCTGCAGATTTTCTCACCGCTGACTCGTCGAGAACGTGACCCTCGTGTTCGGCTGTAGCGATGACCACGGCTGCTACTGCCTCGGTGAGGTCCTCATCCAGGTCGGCGTCGGTGTCTGTGGTGGGGCTTCTGAGGGCTGGGTACCTGGACAGGAAGTCTGCTGCGGCGTTCCTTTTTCCTGGCAGATATTTGACTTGAAAGCGGTACTGTAGCGTTCGCTCCTTGAGCCGGAAGAGTCGTGGGTTGATGACTTCTGTGAGGGCCCTGTGCCCCAGCAGCTTGGTGAGAGGGCGGTGGTCGGTGACGATGGTGAGGTTCGGGCACCCCAACAAGAACAGCCGGGCTTTCTGGAGGCACCACACCACAGCCAAGGTTTCCCCCTCTACCGCGGCGTAACCAGTCTCGGCGGCCGTGAGGTGGCGGCTTCCGCACAGGGCCAGACGCCAGCCCGCCCTGCAGCAGAAGGGAGCGGCAGCAGACGAGCAGTGGCAGAACTGCTGCAGGATAATGAATCCAATGCCCTCCCTGCTCCAGTCTGTGAGGGCAACTGTGGGGCGGGTTTTGTCGTAATATGCCAGGCCGTCCTTTGCAAGCTGGCATATGGTGTCCTGAGCGCGGCGGAATTTCTCCTGTAGGTGCTCGTCCCAGTACACAGCCTTTCCGCACGGCTTCTTCAGGAGCTCCCTGAAGGCGTTCATGATTGGGGCTGTGGCGAGGAATGGGGCAAGTTGATTGACAAACCCGTACCACGACCTGATGTCTGAGATGGAGGCCTTGTCAGGCATCCTGAAGCTTTTGATTGCCGCTAGGCGCTCGTCTGTGGGTTTGTACTCCTCCCAGCCGAGGCGAAAACCCACGAAATCCACCTCCCTCCGTGCGAACTGGAATTTTTCAGGCTTCAAAGTAATCCCCTTGGCTGCACAGGTCGCCAGAAACTCGTACGTGTGCCAGAATGCGTCTTCGATGTTGCTGTCGTAGAGGAGGGTGTCGTCGATACATTTGTGCTTCCTCACGATGCCTTGGATGGCGTCATCGAAGCGCTTTGTGTATGCGTCGTCAGCAGAACAGTGGCCCATGGGGGTCCGGAGGTACCTGAACCTCCCCCATGGGGTGATGAAGGTGGTGAGACTTCGACTCTCCTCGTCCAGCCTGACTTGGTGGTACCCCCAATAAGCGTCAGCCACTGTCTTGAAGCAATGTTTGGGGACACTAGACACCATGTCGAAGGGGGCGGGGGTGTGGTGTGTCTCTCTGCGGCATGCGGCGTTGAGGCGCTGGTAATCGACGGTGCGCCGCGGTTGCCCTGATTTCTTTGCTACCACAACCATGCGGGCACACCACTCCGTGGGTTCCCCTGCCCTGACGGGCTCGATGACGCCTCGCCGTACGTCTTCAAGCTGGGCTTTCACCTCGTCCTCCCAGTGTTTCGGCACCGAGGCGGGCGTGTGGCAGGCGTAGGGGACAGCGTTGGGTGCCAGGTGGATGTGGTGAGGCTCGCCGTCCATCACGGGCAGCGGGCTCCTTGTGGTGTTGAAGGCGGAGGCCGAGAAGTGTTGTAGTAGCCACTCCTCTAGCCGTCGTACGTGCTCCTCGTGTGGCGGGAATGGTATCGTAGCGGGCTTGGCAGGCGGCTGGGCAGGCTCGGCGGTCGTGTCACGCGCTTCCACTGCTTGCACTGTCGGCAGGGAGTGGTGAGGGAAGCCGGCGGGCACCAGCCCCAGCTCCTTGCACGCGCTCAGTGACAGGAACAGCGACCTGGCGGAGGGTACGAAGTATACTTCTTGCTGTGTAGCATGGCCGCCAAGGTAAATGTCACACCGGCACGATCCGAGGCACCGTAAGGGCAAGTCCGCTACATCCCGCAAGCCTGCACATCCCTGTAGCTGCGTGGGTTGTATGTTGAGACTGGACAGGAGGGCCGCTCCCGCGACGCACACCTGGGCGCCGGTGTCCGCCACAGCTGCTGTGCGGTGCTTGGCGCCCATGCCAAGCGCCACTGTTACCTCTATGGTGGGTTGGCGGGACACGTTCGCGCCTGCCGTTGTCACTGATCCCGAGACGGCGTAGGCAGATGCAGTGCCGTGTGGGCGCTTGGAGCTCCTGCAGCACCTCTTGAAGTGACCTTTCTTACGACAGGCGACGCAGACTGCTTCCCTGGCCGGGCAGGAAGCTCTGTCAGGGCCGTGCGAAGTACCACAGTTCCAGCAAGTACGTGAGGGCTGTCTTGCCAGAGGTGGTGGCAGCGGCGGCGTCGAGCGTCTGGTTCCCGTTCTCCTCGGCCCGCACGGTGCCAGCCGCGCGACTGCTTTCCCGCCAACCGCCCACGCCTATGGTGTGTTGGGGGGCTGCCTCATATACACAACACATGGCCCTTAGGGCGTCCACACTGCCTAACGAGTCACACGCCTGATACACCTGCTGTTTGAGGCCCGTGTCGCGGATGCCTACCACAAGCTTTTTCAATAGCAAGTACTCAGAGAGGTTGAGGCTGCACTGGGGACACTCGAAAGCGCAGTCGTTGACTTTCTTGGCGCCCCGTACGAAGTAGTCACTAACACACTCGTCCTGCCCTTGGCTGACACCGAAAAACTCTGCCCACTGCACTGCCGGGGTGGAGGAGCGAAGCACTAGGTTACCAATGGCGTCCAGCGCCTCCTGCTGTGTGAAGGCGCTCCACTGGTTGAAGGTGAATCTGGCGTCCAAGGCACGTTGCAGCGGGGGGCCACAGAGGAGTCTGACGTGATGGACCGCTTCCTGGCGTGGCCACTTGCAGAGGAGAAGCCAGCACTCCATGGACCGTTTCCACGACCTGAATGCAGCTGGTGTCATATCCAGGTCGCATTTCTCGGGGGCAGCCGAGAGAGGCACCCGAGGGGCGGGCGCCACGTTGCCTCGTGTGATGAGCGCCGCCATGTTGGCCTGCAAGGTGGTGATGGCTTGTTGCTGGTCACTGATGGTCTGCCTTGCCTGCTGGAGCAGCGGCTGGAGGCTGCGAGGAACCACTGTCGTCGAGGCCCTAGGCGTCGAGCGAGGGGATCGGCGAGGTAGAGGCATCTTGACCGGTGTAGGTAAGGGTTTCACTGCGCCATGCAAGATAGCTAGGCAGGGGAACGAGACACAGGGACACACATCTCTCCTTTATTGGGCTCGGCCCGGAACTGAGGATACACTCTTGGCGACAAGCAGTGCTTGGCTTGCCGCCGGGAAAACATATCGTACAAATAATAATATATCCAATATCATGCAGTTATTAATAGGAAGGCAAACAGTCTCCAGTGCCAAGGGCAAGATGTCATTGCAGCACCTAACGCCTCAACATCCACACAGTGCAACACTGAAACACAGTTTCCTCAAGAAGAGGTGCTACCCCTGAATGTCCAAGACTCGGGGGAGGTAGAAGTATGCACTACCACAGAAGATTCAGGTGGGTTACATTTGAGTTATTTTATTTTTAAGATTGTCAAGTTAAGGTTAGGTTGTTTTTTTTCTTTTAAGGTAAAAAAAAAAAGTTTCAGAGAGAAAACAGTTCTTTAACATTGCTTCCTAAATGAAAATTCAGCACTTGAGATGTGTGATCCTAAACTTAGAACAGTGGCTAGTGTTATCTACATATTACCCAAATGCTTAGGTAATCACTCAAATATTTACATGACACCTGATCCATGACTGTGGCAGCACTGAAAGATATTTAATATTTATTAGGCTATGCCTGTACTTTGCAACAGTTAACTATATGATCAAGTAAAACAAAATATTATGGTAGTTTTTTTTTTATTATTTGATTATTTATTTATGTATTTTTTGTTTTTTTACTTCATGCTTGATCACACATGTGATTAATACTTATATTCATATCTTCTACAGATACTACAGTTCCTGATGAGAGCTGCAATGTTTTGGGTGACCACACATATGGAGCTTATACCCATAGTGAAACTGTTGCAGAGCCAGTAGATGTAGAGGTGCAGACTGACCAGTTTACAACACTTGAGAAAGCTTCACAAACTTATGAGGAAGTACATGAGGTGAGCAAACTATACTTATGCTACATACTCTTATTATTCTTTTATCTTTTTTTCCATCATCATATTATCGTCATATTATCAGCATGATTTCCCTACCCATCATAATCATGTGTTATTAAGAGAGAGAGAGAGAGAGAGAGAGAGAGAGAGAGAGAGAGAGAGAGAGAGTGTGTGTGTGTGTGTGTGTGTGAGGCCGGAGTGACTTGGGTTGAACGAAGGAAAGGCCGGAGTGACTGTGGCCGGAATGACGAGGGGCCGGAGTGACTGGTTCCCAAAGGAATAGTAGGTAACGATGTACCACCAAGAACATGTGTGCATAGTTTCCCATACCCTACTACAAATATGACAGGAACTACATTTTTTTTAAGTTTTACATGCAATAATATGCCCTCCACACTAATATATTTCTTATTTCAGTAGGAACGTAACAACGTTGTAGAAGACGGAGCATTACGCAACACCTTTATTCCGAAAATTAATTCCGCTGTAGTCCATGATTGTGGCGGTGATGTATCCATTGTGCAGGGTAGTCGAGTAAGCGTGGTCCTGTGTTTTGGTTTGCTCGCTGCCCAAATACCCGAGGATAGTGATCGTACCGCAAAAATAAAGTCTCTGATACAAAATTATATTTTCTTTACATTAAATGGATTTGCCTGTTGTTTAGTACATGAAAATGCAAGTATATATTAGTATACTTCCATTGAGGTCAGTAGAAAATTACAGATTGCCTGCCTTGATACACTTATAGGCTCTTTTAAGAAATTATGAATAGAGGCTCAAGCAATCTCATGTGTTGTCAGTTATCACGAAATTAATTGACTTAATTCAGATGCATTACTGTGCAACGATACACCTTTGTAAGCTTGTAAAACCTTGCCCCAAAAAGTATTTATTTTCCGGCGAGAATTAAAAATTCTGGCGCTATCTGGTATCAAAACGCTGACTGCGACGTCTCTAATTTCATCAGCACAGCAACTGATTTGTATGGCAGTGTATTCTATACACTGTAACTGATGTGTATGGCAGTGCTATTCTATTTTATTAATTTTTTCGGTTCTTTTATTTTACAGAAAACTTAAACCATGGCCTTGCATCCACAAGAAATAAGTTCTGTGACTGTAAGTGAACTTCAACAGCAAGTTTTTACATCTGTCTTTCCATGAGAAAGTTGCTGATATTCAAATATCTCAGCCAGGCATAAGCAACAACAAGAAATATATTCGTACCTTTAATTCTGAATGGTACCAACGGAAAAGTTGGCTTTGTGGCTGTTGTGAAGTAAAAAAAATGCAGTTTTTGCTTCCCGTGTTTGCTGTTTGGAGGTGATGTAACGTGAACAAAAGATGGTTTTAGAAATATAAAAAAAAATGAAAGATAAAACTGAAAAGCATGAAAAATCAAAAAACCACGTTGATAATGTTGTTTCATTGTGAGGCATACAGACTTTCATTCAATGAGCATAATATAAAGGTTAAAAAGAACCGTGAAATTTTGGCCAAAACAACAGACTGCATTTTCTTTCGTGGAAACTTTGAAACTCCCTTGTGTGGACATAATGAAAAAGACAATTCAATAAATCCAGGGGTATTTAAAGGATTAGTAAGTTTTGCATCTAAATTAGATCCAGATTTGAAGAATAATTTAGAAACCAGTACAGTCTTTAGAGGTGTTTCTAAGACCATTCAGAATGAGATACTTGACTGCCTGCTGCAAATATATTGTGAGGAGACAAAAAAGGAAATTAGAAAAGTTTCCTTTGTAGCTGTCATGGCTGATGACACAACAGATGTTTCGAAACATACTCGGATGTTCTTTGTTCTACGGTACTCATTGAATGGAGAAATATTTGAGTGTTTTTTGGGATTCTTTATTCCAGAAAATCAAACTGCAAATGACATATCGAAATGTATTTTAGAACAAATGGACATAATCCTTCAAGGAAATGAACAAAAACTGATAGCTCAGACATTTGATGGCCCAAATGTCATGAAAGGAAGAAAAGCAGGAGTTCAAGCAAAAATAAAAGCAGTTTATAGTAAAGCACATTTCATTCACTGTTATTCACATCAACTTAATTTAATAATGAGAAATGCAGCAAGTATTGCACGAAATGCAAATATATTTTTCTCTAACATTCTGGCTATTCCAACATTCTTCTCAAGATCACCGCAACGTGTGTCCATTCTCAGGAAGTACGAGTATATGGACGTCAGCATTCCACGTCCATCCTCTACAAGGTGGAACTTCAACATACAAACCATAAACAGAGTTCATGAAAATTTGCAACCTTTATAAAACTGCCTTACTGAAATTCAGTCGACATCAAATGCAGATCAAACCATTGCAGAAGCAACAGGAATTTTAAAATACCTGAATGATGATAGTTTCATGTTTTGGTTTCATGTTTTAGGTTATAGTAAGTAAAAAATGTTTGATTTTGTTCTTTTAGGATACTATCAAGTTTCTGAATAAATTTTCTTGTACCTGTGTGTTTCCTTTTACAAAATATTAAAACAAGGGCTGAAAATTTTCTGGGGCAGCACCCCCCACTAATTTTAGCTACGAGCCACCACTAGTTGAAATGCAATTGAGGTGGGAAGGGAAACAATGAATTAAAAAAAAAAAAAATCTTGTGGGGATGACGAGTGAAGAGGATGTGAGGGGGTCGATGGTGGGACTACGGATGAAAGGTTTGAGTCCGCAGGGGTCAAAATCTCCCTAGATTTTGGTATATTTTGAATTTTCTTTCCTACTTCCCTGTTGAGACCTAAATTTCCCTAAAACTCTGAAATTTCCATGAATCTGGCAGCACAGGAATCACGTGGTACGTGAGAGCGGGAAAACAAAAAAACACGACGCGCTCTGATTGGCCGAGCAGGGAGGCGCGGCGAAATCCTCCGTTTTCATTGGCCGCTACTTAGCCCCTTGCTACACCAGGACTCAGGTTAGTCTGACCCACTCCACGTACCAAAACAAACAACTTCGAACCTTCGTAAACCACCCACGAAGTTCGTATTTCCCATGGCCGACATTGCCACAAAACTTTTGAACCTCAAAACAACAAGTTGCCGCCTCCAACTCGAAACGGCCATATTTGATGGGTAGCCCCCTGCTGTACCAGGCGCCTCATATATATATATATATATATATATATATATATATATATATATATATATATATATATATATATATATATATATATATATATATATATATATATATATATATATATATATATATATATATATATATATATATATATATATATATATATATATATATATATTATATATATATATATATGATGTAGGAGAGACGCTGACCAAGGGCAACATAAATAAAATAAAAAAAAGCCCACTGAGATCCCAGAAAAAGGGTCCTAAGCGGTAGTCAAAAATTGAAGGACGAGTGTCTTGAAAACTCCCTCTTGAAGGAATTCAAGTCATAGGAAGGTGGAAATACAGAAGCAGGCAGGGAGTTCCATAGTTTACCAGAGAAAGGGATGAATGAGAATACTGGCTAACTCTTGCATTAGAGAGTTGGACAGAATAGGGGTGAGAGAAAGAAGAGTCTTGTGCAGCGAGGCCGCGGGAGGAGGGGAGGCATGCAGAAGAGCAGTTAGCATGAAAATAGCAGTAGAAGATAGCTAGAGATGCAATATTGCGGCGATGAGAGTGAGGCTGAAGACAGTCAGAGGAGAGGAGTTGATGAGACGAAATGCTTTTGATTCCACCATGTCTAGAAGAGCGATATGAGTGGAACCCGAGACATGTGCAGCATACTCCATACATGGACGGATAAGGCCCCTGTACAGGGTTAGCAGCTGGGGAAGAGGGGTGGTGAGAAAAACTAGCGGAGACGTCTAAGAACGCCTAACTTCATAGAGGCTGTTTTAGCTAGAGATGAGATGAGATATGAGAGATGAGTTTCCACTTCATATTATAAGTAAAGGACTTACTGAGGATGTTAAGTGTAGAAGAGGGGAGCAATTGAGTGTCACTGAAGAAGAGGGGATAGTTGTCTGGAAGGTTGTGTCGAGTTGATAGATGGAGGAACTGAGTTATTGAGGCATTGAACAATACCAAGATAGCTCTGCCCCAATCAGAAATTTTAGAAATATCTGAAGTCAGGCGTTCTGTGGCTTCCCTGCGTGAAATGTTAACTTTTTGAAGGGTTGGACGACGTGGAAAAGTGCAGGATGGTATCATCAGCGTAGGAATGGATAGGACCAGAAATTTGGTTTAGAAGGTCATTGATGAATAATAAGAAGAGAGTGGGTGACAGGATAGAACCCTAAGGAACACCACTGTTAATAGATTTGGGAGAAGAACAGTGACCGTCTACCACAACAGCAATAGAACGGTCAGAAAGCAAACTTGAGATGAAGTTACAGAGGAAAGGATAGAAGCCATAGGAGGGTAGTTTGGAAGTCAAAGCTTTGTGCCAGACTCTATCAAAAGCTTTTGATATATCCAAGGCAACAGCAAAAGTTTCACCAAAATCTCTAAAAGAGGATGACCAAGACTCAGTAAGGAAAGCCAGAAGATCACCAGTAGAACGGCCTTGACAGAACCCATACTGGCGATCAGATAGAAGGTTGTGAAGTGATAGATGTTTAAGAATCTTCCTGTTGAGGATTAATTCAAGAACTTTAGATAGGCAAGAAACTAAAGCAATAGGACAGTAGTTTGAGGGATTAGAATAGTCACTCTTTTTAGGAACAGGCTGAATGTAGGCAAGCTTTCAGCAAGAAGGAAAGGTAGATGTTGACAGACAGAGCTGAAAAAGTTTCTATCTATCTATTTCTAAATATCCCAAGGTTTAGTCTGTGCCTCCGTGCAAGCACGGAGGCACAGTTTCGGAGAACAATAGGAGGGACCCTATCAGGTCCATAAGCCTTCCGAGGGTTTAGGCCAGCAAGGGCATGGAAAACATCATTTCGAAGAATTTTAACAGGTACCATGAAGTAGTCAGAGGATGGAGGAGAGGGAGGAACAAGCCCTGAATCCTCCAAGGTAGGGTTTTTTACCAAAGATTTGAGCGAAGAGTTCAGCTTTAGAAATAGATGTGATAGCAGTGGTGCCATCTGGTTGAAATAAAGAAGGGAAAGAAGAAGCAAAGTTATTGGAAATATTTTTGGCTAGATGCCAAGTGTCACAAGGGGAGTAAGATCTTGAAAGATTTTGACACTTTCTGTTAATGAAGGAGTTTTTGGCTAGTTGGAGAACAGACTTGGCATGTTTCCGGACAGAAATATAAAGTGCATGAGATTCTGGT
>NC_087173.1:15580754-15583254 GCF_035594125.1 Scylla paramamosain
TAGCAAATATCCCGTATAGAGCAATAAGATCACAGAAAAATTACCCTAAATGGATGACTGCTAGGTTAAAGCATTATACAGGGCGGAAGAGCAGTATACATAAGAGATCAGGGACAGGTGAAGAAGTTTTAAGGCCACAATATAATGAAATAGTTAGAACATTCAGGAGGTTAACGAGGAAAGCTAAGGGCAATTATGAATTAAAAGTAGCCAGCCAGGCGAAGACGGACCCCAAGGGATTTTATCAGGTATACAGGACGAAGAATAAGGGTCTTTTAAAGGCAGCAGATGGGGAGCTGGTTAGTTCTGGGGAGGAGATTAGTGAAATTCTGAATGAATATTAACTGTCTTCACCCAGGAAAACATGCAGGATATGCCAAATAGTGAACAGATGTTTAGAGGAAATGAGAATGAGAAGCTGACACATATTTCCATAACTAAGGAGATAGTGGAACAGGAAATAGATAGGCTAAAAAAGTTTAAGACACCAGGAACAGATGGAATATATCCCAGAGTACTTAAGGAATGCAAAGAGGTTATCAATGAGCCGTTAATTTCTGTCTTTAGGAAATCACTTGAGTCAGGTGAGGTACCAGTAATGTGGAGGCAGGCTAATGTAGTACCCATTTTTAAGAGAGGAGATAAAACTTTAGCATTTAATTATAGACCTGTCACATTAACTTCAGTTGTGGGGTAAAATATTGGAGTCAATAATAGCGAGGAACATTAGGGAACACTTAGACAAACATAACTTAATAAGTCGGTCACAGCATGGCTTCACGAAGGGAAAGTCTTGCCTGACAAACGTGTTAAGTTTTTACAGTAAAGTGTACAAGGCAGTAGATAATGGTGATAGTTATGATATCTTATATCTGGACTTTAGTAAAGCATTTGACAAGGTACCCCATCAAAGGCTCCTGAGAAAGGTTTAGGGCACACAGGATAGATGGGAAGGTGTTAGGCTGGATAAGGTCATGGCTAAGCGACAGGTGACAAAGAGTTGTAATAAACGGCTCTAAATTCGAGTGGGGTCATGTAATTAGTGGGGTGCCACAGGGGTCAGTATTAGGGCCATTGTTATTTCTAATATATATCAATGACTTGGATAGTGGAATTAGTAGTGATGTTAGTAAATTTGCGGATGACACAAAGATAGGTAGATTAATTAGGTTAGAATCGGATGCCATTGCCTTGCAGGCAGATTTAGAAAGGATGAATGAATGAACGGACAGATGGCAAATGCAATTTAATATCAACAAATGCAAAGTACTTAGCGTAGGTAGAGGAAACCCACACAGTAGGTACACATTAAACAACGAAACTCTGGTAGTTACAGGGTACGAGAAAGATTTAGGAGTTATAGTTAGCTCTGAACTCCGTCTAGGAAAACGTTATAGAGACTAGAAACAGGGCAAATAAGGTATTAGGATTAATTTTTAGGAGTGTTAAAAGTAGAAGGCCGGAAGTAATATTTAAGTTATACTTGGCGCTGGTCAGACTTCATCTAGACTACGTTGTGCAGTTCTAGTCCCCACATTACAGGAAAGATATAGGTCTATTGGAATCAGTACAGAGGAGAATGACTAAAAGGATACAGGGGATGAGGAGTATTCTTTACGAGGCGAGATTGAAGCTGCTAAATTTACATTCTTTAGAGAGACGTAGGTTAAGAGGGTATCAGATAGAAGTCTTTAAGTAGTATAAGGCTTATAACAAGGGGAATGTAAGTAAAATTCTTAGGATTAGCAACCACGATAGAACAGGAAATAACGGGTTCAAGCTTGAAAAATTTAGGTTTAGGAAAGAGATAGGAAGAAATTGGTTCTCAAATAGAGTGGTAGAGGAGTGGAACAGACTCTGTAATTATGTTGTTAGTGCTAAGACATTAAGAGAAGATTAGACGGGTTTATGGATGTGGATGACAGGTGGAAATAGGTAGGTATATTTCATACAGGGACTGCCACGTGTAAGCCTGGTCGCTTCTTGCAGTTTCCCTTATTTCTTTTGTTCTTATATATATATATATATATATATATATATATATATATATATATATATATATATATATATATATATATATATATATATATATATATATATATATATATATATATATATATATATATATATATATATATATATATACATTATAGAGCCATTCTCCATACATAGTAATGCATTTAGCGCATTAAAAAATGTGCGCTATTCCTTATGAGTGATAACACAAGTAAAACCGTACTCTAGCAATGAAAAAAAATAAAAAACGTCACTTGTCTTTCCTAACAGCAATTATCCACCGCCTCTTCATCTTAGCATCACTAAGAAATTTATGGCCACCATCTCTGTTTGAACAAAGAGGCACACAGCACGCTGGTGTGTGTGTGTGTGTGTGTGTGTGTGTGTGTGTGTGTGTGTGTGTGTGTGTGTGTGTGTGTGTGTGTGTGTGTGTGTGTGTGTGTGTGTGTGTGTGTGTGTGTGTGTGTGTGTGTGTGCGTGTGTG
>NC_087173.1:15588254-15725754 GCF_035594125.1 Scylla paramamosain
AAAGTGCCAAAAAAAAAAATGTCGAGTGAGTCTGTTGCATAAGGGAGGATAGAAGAGTGAGTTGAACTACAGGCCGATTGCATTAGTGAACACAGTAGGTAAAGTTTCCAATGCAATGTTGAATGAGAGATTGTGTAAATGAACTGAGAGAGCCGGAGTGTTAGGTGAGGAACAGAATGGATTTTATGCGGACAGGAGAACTGCAGGGGTGGGGGGGGGCTGTACGATCCAGACCTGATTTTTTTTCTTCTTTTATAATTTATTGCATTTCTTTCCGCTTCTTTTGATATATGTAACGTTTTGATAAAAAAAAAAATTTCTTCTTACGTAATGAGGTCTTCCGTCATGGAATTCCACGGTTTCGCCCGCCACGAAACATTAGAGAACACGAAATTTTAGGCCTAATTATTTTCCTCAGATTTATATACGAAAGATAAAATTATATAATTATTTTTTCGTAAATCCAGCAAATAATGTAACTGCATCAGATATCCTTATTTTATTTATGTTAAGCAGTTAAACACTGGTTTTTTACTTAAAAATATGGCGAAACATAATAAAAATTTTCACCCCCCTTTCTCCCATGGTAATTAAGCGTGAAATTATGAATCGCTTTAGGCCTACGTACAAAACCAATCGGAGTAACTAAATGAAACTGTGACCGCTTTTTCAACATATTCTGATGTATATATCATGTGAAATTCAAATCCCTGGCTGCAACAGGTGAATTATAGTCACCCCTCAAACTTTATGACGCAGTATCTCAAAATGGCGGATTTTGACATATAGAAGTGATCTCCTCCGTTGTTATTCCTGTTACACATATATGTGCTATTGTAGCTTATGAAACTATGAGAGCCGAACAAAGTCTGCTATCGAAAGTTTTGTTTGGAGCTGATTTTGATTTTTGACAGATATTTGAAAGTCAATTTTTTTCCACTTTTTCATCGAACGAAAAAAAAAAAGAAAAATCGTGCAAGAAAAACGATAGTAGACATTGTTCTCCTATCTCCCCTAATTAGAATAATTTTTGAAATGAAAGAAATTTGTCAATAAATAAGGGAGGAGATACGAGTTGAACATAGGCGATTTAACATGGGATTAGGGATTTTACAACCCCCCTGAAGATAACGTGTTTGTGGTGAATGATATGACTGAGAGAAATAAAAAAGTTGGAGGTGAATAGAAAAATGCTAGATAGAGTCTTTAAAAAAAAAAAATGTTGAGTGTAAAGATAGTTAACATAGTGCGAAGTATGTATGTGGACACAAGAACTAAATACAGACTAGGAGACATAGAAACAGACTGGCTGAAGAAGAGTGAGAGAGGAGTTAGTCAAGGTTGTTTATTGTCATCAACCCTTTTTAGCTTGTATACAGAAAAGTTAGCAGCCAGAATGAGAAGAATGATTGCAGGAGTAAATGTGAGGAATGATAAGATATGTGTACTCTTTTATGTAGATGATGTAGTGGTTATGAGTGAATCGACAGATGAGCTGCAGAGTTCGTTGGATGTTGTAAATGGGTATGGAAGAAACTTTGAATTGAGATTTAGCCGTAAGAAAAGCAAGGTAATGATTGTGAATAGGTCAGGGGATGAAAGTAATGCGGTATGTAGACTTTGAGAAAATGAGTTTAAACAGGCACAAGAATACAAATACTTAGGGATGTGGATGTGTCCGAATGGGTGTGAAAAGGAAAAGAATGAAAAGATAAGCATGATAAACTAATGGGCAGGTCGACTGGGAAGGGCGGCAAGGATGAGAGTAAGTATGACGTGGTAAAAGAAGTGTGGAAGTGTGGCTGTGTCCAATATAATGCATGGTATGAATGTGATTGCACTGAATGAAAGTGAAATTAATAAGTTAGAAGTGGGGCAGAGTAGAGTAGCAAGGATGGCATTGAATGCACCTATGCAGCTATGTCATGGGACAAAATTGCACATAGGAAAGGAAACAAAAATAAATAAATAAAGGTGGGAGGAAAAGAGAATACCATGCAAATAATAATAATCCCGCGAAATAATTTTTATAACCGAAAGGAACGGTCATGAATATAAAAATTTACTTACCCCTTGGTAATCTGAATAAAATTTTGTATATACTTTTACAATCAGTAAAACTTTAGAACAAGAAATTAAATGAAACTGTAAGCTACAAATTGTTAAATTAGTTGTTGAATTATGGAGATGAAGAAGGCGCGAGGAGTAATATCCCTTGGTTTAAAAGGCAACTGTAAAATATCCATATTCTCGGTTTCTGCTGGGCAAGTAACATGAAAAATTGCAATCACAAAACACTGTAGATTAAGAGAAAATATGCCAGATCTGATAATTTTTTTTTTTTTTTTTTTTTGAGAGAAATTCTTTGTTAATATTTAGATAAGAAATTATTAGAATCCAGACAGTATTAGAATCCAGGAGTACGTGGGACCATTAGCAAAAATGTTCAAGAAAAATTTGTTAATGTAGAAGGGTTCTAAACTATTAAGGATATTGCAGAATTCTGTCCTTTAGTTAGGCGGAGGACTAGTTCCTGGGATGCACGGCGGCCAGTATGCAAGGCTGAACCCGACATTTCGACGTCAAAGACTGATTGACGTCATTGTCCATAGGTATGATCGTCATGACCCGAAACCCTGGACTGTTTAAATTCTTTATTCATATGAAAATTGCCATTTTTTTGCCTATATGTATTAATCATTTGTGTGAGAGACTGATTGGCATCGTTGTCCACAGAGAGAAGAGGGATGTAAAATTCCCTATGCCAGTTAGTTATTATTATTATTATATTTTTATTTACTTATTAATTTATTCTTTTTTGTGGGGGATATGAAACAAAATTTAGGATATAAACAAATTACAAAAAATTGTTCTGGATAAGGTAGTAGTCAAACACCAGTGATACACACACACACAATTGAATGTAACACCAAAACAATGAGGATGATTTCTAAAAAAAAAAAAAAAAAAAAAAAAGAAATTAAGGTAAACACTTGAGACACCAATTAATTGTTATAACATATTAATTTAAATGTTATTATTAACTGATTAGTAGTTATTATTGTTTCCGGTATAGGAGGTACTACAACTCCAAGATAACAGAACTAACTTCTAGAAATATCATTGTGAATCACGAAAGAGAAAAATAGTTTGAAAACTTTACTTGTTATTTAGAAGCTAACTCTAACAGAATTCAATCTGGTTGTCATGGTGTTTTTCCAGTGCCTTACAGACCTCCAGCTAAAACGCTACCATATAAAGCAAGGTAAAAATAATGTGGCAAAAACCATGACTGGTGGTAACTAATGTGCTATTTTTATATATTTTAACAACAGCTAAATCAAAACTAAATTGAACAATGAACTAAATCAAAGCAAAAGTACTTAAAATACCAACTTTAAATAAATACCCCAAAATTTAATTAAACCTTTTTAATTAAAACATAAAGAAACATCAATACAACTTACACTCCCTCCCTCACCCCCTACACCGTAACAGGTATACAGCAGTGGAAGCTTTGAGAGGTGATCTGGGATGGAGCACAAAAGCGACACTTAAGAGAATGGATGATGCAAGAATACCAAGAAAAGTGTATCTGTGGAATGAACGTGGAAGCAAGTGGAGGAAGAGTTGCATGAAAATGACAGACAAGAATGAATTACAAGTTCTGTGTAAGATGAGAATGGCTGAGAGGAATCAAAATGAGCGTGAATGTGAAGTGACAAGAGGAGGTAATTTGGGAACCAAATGGGATGTGAGAAAATGGAAAAGTGAAATAGACAGAGAAGTGAAGTGTATGGGACTAAAGGAATGAATGCATGAGATGGAACGAAAGAGCACTCTGGAATGGTACAAGGAAAAAGAGGCCCCACTGTATAGAAAGATGGTGGGATGGAAGCTTGGGTGGTGATCTCTTCTGAGTTAAGGCACAATGCATGGATGTGAATGCAAGGAATTACAGACGGTCTGAGTTCCACACCAAAGTGTGCCAGATGTGTGACATGGAAAAGGATGGGACGGTGGAGCATGTGATGCAGGAGTGTGCGACGTACAATATGAGAGAGAGAGAGAGAGAGAGAGAGAGAGAGAGAGAGAGAGAGAGAGAGAGAGAGAGAGAGAGAGAGAGAGAGAGAGAGAGAGAGAGAGAGAGAGAGAGAGAGAGAGAGAGAGAGAGAGAGAGAGAGAGAGAGAGAGAGAGAGAGAGAGAGAGAGAGAGAGAGAGAGAGAGAGAGAGAGAGAGAGAGAGAGAGAGAGAGAGAGAGAGAGAGAGAGAGAGAGAGAGAGAGAGAGAGAGAGAGAGAGAGAGAGAGAGAGAGAGAATGATGATGATGATGACGATGATGCAAGAGATTTTGACTGAATAAGGGCATAATAGGTATGAAAGAGTGGAGAAGACAGGAAGGGAGATGAATGGTGCTGCTGCTGGGACCGTGTAGACTAGAGAGACAAATGAAAAAATGATTGAGACTGAAGGAGTTTCTGGAGAGAATGTGGAGTGCCAGATGTAGGGATACTTAAGTGCTGAGGATACTGTTCGTTTTTCTTCTTGTTTTATCTGATTTATTTATTTATTTATTTATTATTACTATTATTTTTTTTACAGGAGTTGTCGATCCAAAGGCTTGGCTGAAGAGTGATCCCGAGCCATCTGTAATATCAAGATCACGAT
Organism: Scylla paramamosain; assembly: GCF_035594125.1. NCBI lineage: Eukaryota > Metazoa > Arthropoda > Malacostraca > Decapoda > Portunidae > Scylla > Scylla paramamosain. The sequence goes on from NC_087173.1 coordinate 15,592,924, forward strand.
CAAGATCAGATTTTATCTCCAAATATGAAGAAAAAGAAGAGAGAGTGGAGCAGAGCACCCAGACAGAAAACCTGATGAAAGAGGCAGAAGCACAGACGACGAAGACTGAAGAAAGAAAAGACCAGCAAGAAGTGGTGGAAGTGGCCAGAACAGACAGACGCCCAAGGAAGAAGAGAATGGTAGTCAAGAAAGCCCCAGTACGTGTCATTGGAGACAGCATGGTAAGGAAGACTCCCGACTTTGTGAGAAGGGAAATTGAGTGCACCAGCATGGGAGGTGCTAAGATCCAAGACATCAAGAGGAAAGTCAAGGAAGAAGTGCAAGAAATGGAAGAGAGAAGCCTGCTAGTTGTCCAAGGAGGAGGCAACAACTTAGTAGAGGCAGGTGCTGAAGACACGGTAAAGGAAGTGATAGAAGCAGTGAGGGCAGCAGAAGAGAAGAAGATGTGTGTGGCTGTGGTGGGGGTCCTGCGGCGCCCACGGGAAGGAGTGCAGTATGAGAAGGTTAGAAGAGAAACGAACCGCAAGATATGCATGGAACTCATGAAGGTCAAGATGGAATGGATGGCAGAGAAGAAGGGCAACGTGAGCTTCCTGGACATGGATGGGATCCTTGACCAGGACAAATTCTTCGGGAGAGACGGGGTCCACCTCAACCACAACGGGAATGAGAGGCTAGGACGTCGACTGGCTGAGTGGATGAGGGCGAGGCAGGTGTGTTGTGTGGACGATGCATGACGAGGAGGACCCACTGATGTCAGCAAACATGAAAGAAAAGAGACTAACCAGGCAAGTAAATGTGTGAAGATTGGCTGTATGAATGTGAGAGGATGGGGTGTGAGCAAGTTTGAGGATGTATGCAAGGAGCTCAGGGAGTGGAGGTTCGACTTAGTCGGGCTCACTGAGACTCACCTGAGAGATGATGTACGAATGGAGGGATGCGAGTATGTTATGATTGGAAAGGGGCGTAAGGCACAGGAAACACTGGGAGGAGGCGTAGCCCTACTCTACAAGAAAGAAAGAGGACTGAAAGTAGAGGAGATTGATGTGGGGGAGTGTACAAGTAGTGAGGATGTGCTTGCAGTAAGAGTGGAATGCATGGATGGTCGTGGCAGACCAGAGAAGGTGGTACTGGTGGTAGCGTACATGACTGTCATGGGTGAAAGAGCAGAGAGGGAAAATAGGAGGAAGTATGACATACTTAAGAAAGTTGTGAGAGAGCATGGAGAGGAGAGAGTGCTAATTATGGGTGACATGAATGCACATGTGGGAATACTGGGGGAACAGGTGAACAGGAATGGTGAAATGCTTGGAGAGTTTGTTGATGAACTGGAGCTGGAAAATCTGAACGTTACTTTGGCAGAGGGGCGTGTGACTTGGAGTGCAAGAGAACAGGAATCGGCAATTGACTACGAGTACATGTTGGTGAATGGAAGAATGCGTGAAATTGTGTCGCACATGTGGATAGATGAGGATGGTTTGGTTGATATTGTGTCCGATCACAACATGCTGGTTGTGGAGTGCTTGATGCAGGGTGGGAATGAAGTGAAAGTGGCAAGTAAGAGAAAGAAGTGGAGACTGAGAGATGTAGGGTGGGAGAACTTTCAGGTTGATCTGAGTGAGAGAAGCTGGGACGACGAAAGTGTGCATGACGTGGAGCATCTGAATGAGAAACTGGTTGAGGACGTGAGGGGTGCTGCTGAGAACCAGATAGGGTTTGTGAGAGTAGGTAGAAGAAAGAATGTCTGTAAACCATGGTGGAATGATGAAATCAGAGCGGCTAGGAAGGAGCGAAAGAGAATGAGTAGACAGTGTAGATGGCTGAGGAAAAAGAGGCATGAAAGCGATGAGGCAGAGAATGAGTATCTGAATGCATGGGCAGCGTATGTGAAGCAGCAGCGGTTGACGAGACGAATGATAATGAATGCTAAAGTGAAGAGTGAAAGGAGCGTGATTCAATCTTTAAGGGAGAAAGGTATGGAAGGTGGCCGTGAATGGTACAAGTTCATGAGAGGTGAGAATATGTCAGGCAGTGTTGGTGTGGAGAGTCTAAAAGTGGAGGGTGTAGTTATAACAGAGAAGGATGGAATCAGGGAGGCAATCAAAGGGTTCTGGGAAGAAGTAGGTGGGGTAGGTGAGATGTTTAGTGTGAGAGAAGAATGTGTAACACTGGAAAGGAAGAATGCAGATGAACTGGATGAAAGAATCAGTAGGGATGAAGTGGAGAGGTGTGTGAGAAGGCAGAAGAATGGCAAGGCAGCAGGTCCAGATGATATACCCTATGAGTTCTACAAGAATGGTGGGGAGGTAGTGATAGACAGAATGACTGAGTTATTCAACCGAGTGTGGGATGAAGAGAGAGTGCCAAGAAAGTGGAATGAGAGCCGAGTGTGTCTGTTACATAAGGGAGGATTTAAGAGTAAGAATGAGCTGAAGAACTACAGGCCAATTGCATTAGTGAATACAGTAGGTAAAGTTTTCAGTGCAGTGTTGAATGAGAGACTGTGTAAATGGATTGAGAGAGCTGGAGTGCTGGGTGAAGAACAGAATGGTTTTCGTAGGGACAGGAGAGCTGAGGACAATATGTTTGTGGTGAATGAAATGATTGAGAAGAAAAAGAAGGATGGGGGTAAATTGTACCTAGGTTTTTTGGATATAGAGAAAGCTTATGATAGAGTGAACAGAGAAATGTTAGGTAGAGTCTTAGAAAAGATTGGATTGAGTGCAAAGATAGTTAACGTAGTGCAAAGTATGTATGTGGACACAAGAGCTAGATACAGGCTAGGAGACATAGAAACAGACTGGGTGAAGAGTGAGAGAGGAGTTAGGCAGGGCTGTATATTGTCACCAACCCTTTTTAGCCTGTATACAGAGGAGCTAGCAGCCAGGATGAGAAGAATGAATGTACACGTAGGGGTAAGTGTGGGGAATGATAAAGTATGTGTGCTCCTTTATGCAGATGATGTAGTTGTTATGAGTGAATCGGCAGATGAGCTTCAAAGTTTGTTGGATGTAGTGGATGGCTATGGTAAAGACTTTGGAGTAAGGTTTAGCAGTGAGAAAAGCAAAGTAATGATTGTGAATAGATCAGAGGATGAAAGTAATGTGGTATGGAGACTTGGAGAGAATGAGTTGAGACAGGTGCAAGAATACAAGTACTTAGGGATGTGGATGAGTCCTAGTGGGTGTGCAAAGGCAAAGAATGAAAAGATAAGTATGCTAAACCAGTGGGTAGGTCGATTGGGAAGCGCGGCAAGGATGAGAGCAAGTAAGTATGATGTGTTGAGAGAAGTGTGGAAGAGTGTGGCTGTGCCATGTATAATGTATGGTATGGATGTGATTGCATGGAATGAAAGTGAAATTGATAAGTTAGAAGTGGGCCAGAACAAAGTAGCAAGGATGGCACTGAGTGCACCGAGGTGCACAGCAGTTGAAGCCTTGAGAGGTGACATGGGATGGAGCACCTTCAGAGAAAGACTGACAAAAGCCACACTTAGGTACAAGATTAGGCTTGAGAGAATGGATGATGCAAGAATAGCAAGGAAGGTGTACCTGTGGAATGAAAGTGGAAGCAAATGGAGGAAGAGATGCATGAGAATGACAGACAGGAATGGATTGCAAGTTGTGTGGGCGATAAGAATGGCTGGTAGGAATCAAAATGAGCGTGAATGGGTGGTAACAAGAGGAGGAAGAGTGGGAGCCGAATGGGATGTGAGAAAATGGAAGAATGAGATAGACAAAGAAGTGAAATGTGTGGGACTGAATGAATGGAAGAATGAGATGGAAAGAAAGAAGACCCTGGAATGGTACAAGGAGAAAGAGGCCCCGAGGTATGAAAGGTGGTATGATGGAAGCCTGGGCGGTGATCTTCTCTTCCGAGCGAGGGCACAGTGTATGGATGTGAATGCAAGGAGTTACAGGTGGTCTGAGTCCCGCAGCAAAGTGTGCCAGATGTGTGACATGGGAGAGGATGAGACGGTGGAACATGTGGTGCTGGAGTGTGTGCAGTATGCCAGAGACAGGAATGAGATGATGCAAGTGATACTGACTGAGTTAGGGCATGATAGGAATGAAAGAGTGGAGAAGACAGGAAAGGAATGGATGGTGTTGTTGCTGGGACTGTGTAGAGAGGCGAATGAAAGGATGATTGAGGCGGTGAAAGAGTTTCTGGAGAGAATGTGGCGTGCCAGGTGTATGAACAATTAGGATAGAGGATGCTGTTCGTTTCTCTTTTTTTTTTTTTTTCCCTTTCTACAGGAGTTGCCGATCCAAAGGCCTGGCTCAGGAGTGATCCTGTGCCACCTGTACCATCAAGATCAAGATCAAGATCAATTGTTGTCGACTACATGGGCCTCCTGTTTGTGGTAATTCAGGAGCATCCTCTGTTTATCAACTGAGCCGGTGCAAATACATTATCATCTGTGAAAGTGTGTATGTGTGTGTATGTGTGTGTGTGTGTGTGTGTGTGTGTGTGTGTGTGTGTGTGTGTGTGTGTGTGTGTGTGTGTGTGTTTGTTTGTGTTTACCTAATTGTGATATACTGTTCCGTATCTATATTTACTGTTGTTGTCAAAATCACTCTTAAACTCATGAAATGTCTTTGCATTAACACCTTCCTTCACTAGACCGTTTCACGTTTTCACTGTTCTATGTGGAAAACTACTCTTCTTTATGTCTCATTTGCACATATCCTTTTCAGTGTTTTTCCACATTCTCTTGTCTTCCGTGTGTTCCACGTTAAAGGGTCTTCCCTGTCTAATATCTCCATTTTTCTCATCACTCTACTCTGTAATCAGGTGTCCTTTTTCCCTTCTTTGCTCCTTGTTCCAGTGATTAGAAATTTTGGTTTAACAATCTCTCTTCACAGGTCAGATTTATTTGGTTTGGAACCATCTATGTTGCTGATATTTGTCTCACGCATCACACTTACCTGGCAAAACAAACGGCGTTGCAATCATCACACCCACTTCAACAGCAGCAACAATGAGGCAGTTCTTAGTAACACTGCTTCCATCATCACTCTTAGGATCTTCACCTGGATCCTTCTTCGGAGTCGCATCCTAAGCATCAATATTTATTGTATTTATTTATTTTTATTTTAACCTTATGCAGTTTACTCATAGAAATTAAGTGATTCTAAGGTCAAATATTCTATGGTCAAATACCTCTAACGCCATGGTTTAAATATTAGAAGGCATTTAAATATGAACGTGTTATGAGGTAGCGAGGGGAAGGGAGGACTTCAATGGGCACTTTTTTTTTCTTTTCTTATGAAAGGGGCTCTGGATAAAGAGTACAAAAAAAGTAGAAAAAAACTGGCCCACCGAGGTGTCACTCCATAAAGGACCGAGGCAAAAAGAGTAACCAAAACTGCAGGTACTGCAGTGCCTTGAAAAAAAAAAAAAAATCAAGGATGCATAAGATAAAATACTAAAGTATACAGTTGAGTTCCAGAGTTTACCAACAAAAGGAATGAAAACTAAGAATACTGATAAACTCTTCAACAGAATAGAGGTGAGAAAAAAAATAGTCTTGTTCAGCGAGGTCGCGACAGTTAACAAGATCAGAAAAGAAGTTAATATAAACTAGCGGTAGAATATAACAGGAAATGCAACCTTGCGGCGAAGAGTGTCCGAAGACAGTCACTTGGAGGAAAGGAACTAATGAGATGAAATGCTTTTTATTCCACCCCGTTCAACAGAGCAGTATGAGTGGAAGCTTTCGATATGTCTAAGGCAACAATGAAAATTTCACCAGAATTCTTACAATGGGATCGCTAAGACCCAGAAAGGAAGGACATAATATCACCAGCAGAACGGCAGTGAAGCAATAAATGTTAAAGAGAAAAAAAATAAGGAAAAAAAAAATAATAAAATAGGCAAGAAATTAAAGCAAAAGGGCTACAGTTTGAAGGATTAGAGCGGTTATTCTTTTTAGGGAACAGACTTCCAGCAGGAAGGAAAGGTAGATGTTATGTTGACAGAATTCATAGATTTTGACTATACAAGGTGCAAGCATGGAGGCAGTTTCCGAGAACAATAGAAGGAACCTCATGAAATCCATAAGCTTTCAGAGGGTTAAGGCTAGTGAAGGCATGAATAACATCATTAAGAAGAATCTTAATCGAAGGGATGAAAGGTCTAGTGGGAGAAACAAGCCGTGAATCATCCATATTATATATATATATATATATATATATATATATATATATATATATATATATATATATATATATATATATATATATATATATATATATATATATATATATAACACAGGTATCGCCGCAGCGAGCTAACGGTTGCTCCTTTCCAAGAAGCAGCATACACATCCCACATCCACGCATACGGAGCCAAACAAACACATGAGGACGTCACAAAACAACAAACACATGAGCTTAGCGAACGTGCTTCTGGGCCAGCCCCACTGGCCCCAGCAACTGCTCCCATGTGTACTCCCTTCACGTCAATCCCGATACCTTATCGCTTCGAGGTAACTGACATCTGTCATCAAACACTACACTGCTCAGGCCCAGCATCTGGCAGTTAATAACCGCTTGGCCACCTGCAGCCCCCAACAACACTGAAGATGCCTTCTGAGCGGCAAGCAACAAATTATCACTGGTATCCTTACTCACCGCTGCCTCCTGGTGCTGCGCCTAAACGCTTGCGCCAACTACAACATCATAATTCCCCCAGGAAGAGGGAATCGGGCGAGTAACATCATTCACAATCCCCACACCAGGGAAAACCACATTCGCCATAACACAACAGAGAGGGGCCCCAGACAAGAGGATATCAGGGTTGCCAGCCTGACCCAGGCCGTTACGCTCAACAAACGTGGCCACTCCCGACCACCAAAATCGCCTCAACTGTTCCCGAGTCATCCCGACTCCAAAACGGCCAAACACCAGGCCGCAACGTGCTAGCTGCACCCGTGCCTCCTTGACTGCGGATGGCACAACAAACTGGAGCATCAAACATTCATCTTCCTCTCTTCGCCGGCTAGACTAATTATTGCTATCATCCACTGTAAGCTCTGACCGACCCTCTACTTCCTCGCCATCCACTCCTACCTTGGCAAGTAGCGGGACAGCACATACACGAGGGACAGAATCCTCCTCAGGTGCAATGACAGCTGTAGCAGCAGCTGTCAGCACGGTGGCTCACTACGTGTCTATTCCCAGCAGGGGAGCAGCCTGCTTCCCGCCTCTGGTACACTACACAGGGAAGAAAACTCCCACCTCCCCAGCAATCAGGAGTGTCCTCGCCCTCGGGAGTGACCCTTAATATACCAAACACAACAGACTGTGGCACGGACTGTGTACCAGCGCCCGCAGCCTCCACTCCAGGTGACAACTTCGCCTGAGTATCACCTTCGAGAGACCCCGAAGGGTGAGACAAACCATCAAATAAACAATCTAGACCTAACATTCCAGCCTTACCCACGGCAACACTCTCACCAAAATCAGGTGCCCCTTGAAGTGGCTTTGCGCTTCTGCAGTCATCCCCAGAACACTGACTCAATGAGAAGTCTGACTCTGACTCGCCCAGACCCTAGCTGGCAGTGGAACAGGCCTCTGGGCACTGCTCCCACTGCCTTATTGCAGTCGATCCCAGGAGTCGCAGAACCCTCGAATACCCGACGCCGTGTGTCTCGCCTCGCCTTAGGGCGAGCAACAGAACATCAACAGTCTCCACATCAGGGTCGGCGTCCGCGGATGGGGACTGCACCCAAACTCTCCTTCATGCCAGGTCATTGCCTAAGGGGAATTCATCCCCAGACATTGGTAGGTCCTCTGCTAGTGCACCAGCGCCTGCGCAGTCATGAGCGGGCATGACAGCCTCATCTCCGCCGTGGCTAAGCTATCCACGGCGCCAATTCCTCGGCAACATATAGGCTTGTCATGGGCAATTCACTTCCCTGTAACATTCCTCTACAGCGACTGCTGTGCCGCTTTATCTCTCAAAACAGTTACAAGGTATTCAATCCCTGCAATCTCAACAGCGCCTTGACACAAGAAAGGGTGGCACCAGTCTTATCCAGACCTCACAGGAGACGGTGAAGTAACAACAGATGAGGGAGGCAGTACTCCCTGCTTTGATACTGTCTTGACGAAACACAGACCGAATTTCCTCACTCTCAGCACCTTGGTCGTGTGATATAATCAAGGCCACCGCCTTCTATGGAGTCTTGGAAGCTGTGGCGGACACTATCTTACGGCAATTGTATTTAAAATGCCCAGTATTCTTGCAATAATGGCACATGGGCTGCGTGCTGTACCTGGGAGTGCTGTGTTGCATGCTCCCAGTCCGTTTACAGGGTTTACTCGCCCTGACTTATTACTGAAACCACTGCTATAGCGTGGACGTCCCGACAAACTAGCGCTTGTCACGCCACCAGACAAAACATCACCGGCCCCACCAGACGTACCACCAATCCAACGTGGCACAGGCCGGTGTGCCAACACGTGTCATCCGCCCACGTGGCTGCCTCCTTCAGATTTTTATTTATTTTTTTTTTTTCTCCCGGAGCAGCGGCACCAACTCTCTCTCGGCCACATTGACAGATTGCTCCATTACTATGAGTTTCTTTAACTCACGGTAGGAAGTGGCCTGCTTGCTACCAATCCACTTTTCGAATGTCTTCTCCAGGTAGCAAGCACATTCTAAATAAGAGTCACTAGGACACTTATTCCCTCCACGGAATTGCAACCTATAAGTCTCTGGCCACAGCTCATAAGCTCTCAGGATGTCAGCCTTAAACTCCTTATAATCCTCCAAATCCTCTACTGATATCCTTTCATAAACTTCTAAGGCTTTGCTCTTCAACATATTAGCCACCAAGCCAACCCATCACTCCTGAGGTCAATCAAATTTTGAGGCCCTCTTCTCAAACTTCCTAAACCACTTTGTCACTTTCTTTTCATTAAACCCCGGTATTAACTTAAAACTTATTACCATCTGGTTTTCTATTGTATCCTCCTTCACTCCTCCTCTCCTCAAGCCATGAGGTGTATTAACTTCAGTCCTCGTCTTCTCTATCTCAAACATCCTATTCTTCTCAGCCTCTCATACATCTTCGCCTCCTTCTCTGACTCATGCAACCTCATTTCCTTCTTCTCGGCTTCAAGCAACCACGCCTCTTCGGCCTCAAGCCTCTTTGCCTCCCTCTCGGGTTCTAGCCTCCTGGCTTCTCTAGCCTCTTCATTCTTCATTGAATCTCATTTCCTTGGGTTTAGCTTCCAACTGAAGCCTTCTCAACTCTCTCTCCTCCTTTTCTGCCTCTTGCTCAAGTCTCCAAGTTTCTTTAGCCTCCTCCAGCTCCAACTTGAATATCATCTCCTCTGACATGCCTTCTGTCTGGGAAAAAAAACACCAAGACTGTGTACAGGAATTACACATCCTTGAACGCTATTTGTGGGACTATGTGTCCTCACACCAAACTGTGTTAAATCTACGCTGCCACTCCCAGCAGAAGCAGGAGACTCGAGTCGCGAGTCACTTCGGCTACCAGCCTTGAGCTCCATGGCGTAAGCTGAATACAGGCACACAAAGAACAACAAAACAAACAAACAGCAGTCTCTCCCATTTGGTGACGAATCTATCTGCTATCCTGGCGAGACCGCCAATTTCTGTTACAGCCACAAATTTCTGCCCTTTCCACAGTTTCCTCAAATGGACTACCTTCCCAAAAGTCGCCCCCTATGTGACTTGGTACAAGGCTTAGGATAAGTTACAGGGTCCTCTTTAGACCCTTGGATCCCTTACCAGTCATAACACCAGGTTACACACACATGAGGTCACCAGTCTGTTTCTCCTACCCACAGACAATGAAACATTACAAGAACAACGAATTCCGATGGATAGGGAAGAATCGCCAGCCACGTTCTAGGGAAAGGTCTCGACGAACGAAAGACACACATAAGGATTATGCTGTTCTACAGAATACCGTCCTTGCAAACAACAAGACAAAATCTTCCCACTTCCGTAAAGCACTATCTCCCTCTGCTGTGCAATATTGTATTCACCTTCCCAGGAGACAGGCCATGCTCCCGCTCACAGAAACATGACCAGGGAAAGGAGAATATTCTACTACACAGCAGCTTATTATTATTCCTCTGCTTCCAAACCCTCGAGTGAGTTTCAAATAACTACACTCCTTGATAGACGGATATGGAAACTCCACTACACATATAGACAGGATCATACTGTCGGTAATTATTCAATTATCTCCTTAGAGCAACTGGCCTGTGTAACTGTAAAACCCTCCCCGGTTCCTCCAAACAACGCTGTTTGCCTTTGTACATAATCCTTTCGTGGTGGCTGGATGGTGACTGAAGCATTGGAACAGCTTGAATCTACGTCTCAAGCACTGACTCACGTGGATGCAGGGAAAGGGGAGGGACGAGGCATACCCCACCCTCCCACCATGCTCGCCTAGCCTCCCAGTTACAGGCTGCTAATGGGTATAAATAAAATACGTACATTCAGAAAATTCTAGTGACTAAACTATGGTACATGAATAAATACCGATTACTTTATCGTCAAGAGCAACTCTTCTACTACAAAATACACAAGGCTCAATATGAGGGGACAAAGGAAAATTACTAAAATCAAATAGGGAAAGAGACTGGGTGGAGAATATAAAACTTTTAATGTAGCTGCGGGATCAAGGCAAAGAGTCATCGAGCAGCAGGCACCACCAATTCCACTCTCACCCTCTCTCTCTCTCTCTCTCTCTCTCTCTCTCTCTCTCTCTCTCTCTCTCTCTCTCTCTCTCTCTCTTCTTCTTCTTCCCATCCTTCCTCCTTCATTCTCACTTCTTATCTTGCTGCGCTTAACAATATATATATATATATATATATATATATATATATATATATATATATATATATATATATATATATATATATATATATATATATATATATATATATATATATATATATACTATGGACCAAACCCAACCGTCTCACAGCTGCCACTCAATCTCGGGTCAGCTTTCCCTAGGATATACCAACAGCCTAGTGCAAAGCTATACAGCACGAGTCCAGGTCACTCGTGAGTCAGCATATGCCTCCAACATCGCCAGTCTTGCCTCCTCCGCAGATCAAAACATACAACACTCACACACTTATCACAACAACTGGGAAAGGGCTTGCACAGGCACATTTCTGTTGGGGGAGGGTAAAAAAAATTGGTGGAGACAACTCAGAATGCGTAACTTCATAGATGTTTTAGCTATAGATGAGATGTGAAGCTTCCAGCTTAGATTATGAGTAAATGGAAGACCGAGGATGTTCAGTGGAGGAGAGGGAGACAGTTGACTGTCAATGAAGAAGAGTGGATAGTTATCTGGAAGGATGTGTCGAGTTGATAGAAGGAGGAATTGAGTTTTTGAGACATTGAACGGTAAAAAGTTTGTCCTGCCTTAATCAGAAATTTTAAAGATATCACAAGTAAGGCGTTCTGTGGCTTCCCAGCGTCAAAGTTTTATTTCCTGAAGGGATGGACGTCTATGAAAAGATGTGGAAAAGTGTAGGATGCTATCATTAACACAAGAGTGGATAGAACAAGAAGTTTGGTTTAGAAAATCATTGATAAATAATAGGAAGAGAGTGGGTGAGGAACACCATTGTTAATAGATTTAGAAGAACAGTGACAAAATACAACAGCAGCAACAGAAGGGCCAGAAAGGAAAATTGAGATGAAGTTTCAGAGAGAAGAATAGAAGCTGTAGTAGGGTAGTTTAGAAATCAAAGCTTTGTGCCTCTAACTGTGCCACCCTCTAACTACTTCATACTACCTATTATAATTCTTCGCAATGATGTTTTCCATGCCCTCGCTGGCCTAAACCTCGGTCTGTCCTTTACTTATAATCTGAACTGGAAACTTCACATCTCATCTCTAGCTAAAACAGCTTCAATGAAGTTAGGGGTTCTGAGACGTCTCTGCCAGTTTTTCTCACTTCCCCAGCTGCTAAGTCTGTACAAGGGCCTTATCCGTCCATGTATGGAGTATGCTTCACATGTCTGGTGGGGGAGGGGGTTCCCATTCATACCACTCTTCTAGATAGGGTGGAATCAAAAGCTTTTCGTCTCATCAACTCTTCTCCTCTAACTGACTGTCTTCAGCCTCTCTCTTATCGCCGCAATGTTGCATCTTTCGCTGTCTTCTACCGCTATTTTTATGCTAACTCCTCTTCTGATCTTGCTAACTACAGGCCTCCGCTTCTCCCGCAGCCTCGCTGCACAAAATTTTCTTCTTTCTCTCACCCCTATTCTGTCCACCTTTCTAATGCAAGAGTTAACCAGTATCCTCAATCATTCATCCCTTTCTCTGGTAAATTCTGGAACTCCCTGCCAGCTTCTGTATTTCCATTTTCCTATGACTTGAATTCCTTCAAGAGGGAGGTTTCAAGACACTTATCCTTCAATTTTTGACTACCGCTTTAGACCCTTTTCTGGGACTGGCATCTCAGTGGGCTTTTTTTTTCATTGGATTTTTGTTGCTTGATCAGTGTCACTCCTACATAAAAAAACAAAAAAAAAATCACCAAAATTCCTAAAAAAGGATGACCAAGACTTAGTAAGGAAAGCCAGAAGATCACAAGTAGAGTGGCCTCAACTACACCCATGCTGGTGATCAGATAGAAGGTTGTGAAGTGATAATTTTTAATAATCTTCTTGTTGAGGATAGATTGAGAACCATTAGAGAGGTAGGAAATTAAAGCAATGGACGGTAGTTTTAAGGATCAGAACGGTTACCCATTTTAGGGACAGGTTGAATGTAGGCATACTTCTATCAAGAAGGAAAGATAGATGTTGATAGACGGATTTGGAGGAGTTTGACTAGGCAATGTGCATAGTTTCGGAGAATAATAAGAGGGAGTCCACCAGGTTCATAATCCTTCCGAGGGTTAAGGCCAGTGAAGGAACGGAAAACATCACTGCAAAGGATCTTAATGGGTAGCATAGCATAAAGTGGTCAGAAGATGAGGATGGATGAGAGGGAGGAACAAACCCTGAATCATCTAAGATAGGGTTTTTAGGAAAGGTTTGAGCGAAAAGTTTAGCTTTAGAAATAGATGAGGTGACAGTGTTCCCAATAAAGTGGTTGAAATAAAGAATGGAAAGATGAAGAAGCAAAGTTATTAGAAATGTTTTTGGCTAGATGCCAGAAATCACGAGGGGACCCAAAATCTTGAAAGATTTTGGCACTTTCTATTAATGAAGTAGTTAGATACTGAAAGATTTTGGTACTTTCTATTAATGAAGGAGTGTTTTGGCTAGTTGGAGAAAAGACCTGGCATGATTCCGGCCAGAAATATAAAGTGCATGAGATTCAGGTGATGGAAGGCTCAAGTACCTTTTATGTGCTACTTCTCTATCATGTATAGCGCGAGAACAAGATATGGTGAACCAAGGTTTAGTTTAGAAGGTTTAGGTCGAGAGAAAGAGCGAGGAATGTACACCTCCATACCAGACGCTAATACCTCTGTTATGCGTTCAGCTTAATGAGACAGGTCTCTGACACGGAAGCAGTAGTCATTCCAAGGAAAATCAGAATAATACCTCCTCAGGTCCCTGCAATTATCAGAGGCAAAACTCCAAACCCGCCTCCGCTTTTGGGATCAATAAGACAAGATACAAATATGGGGTTATGATCGGAGGATCCCAACGGAGGAGATAGGGTGACAACATAAGCAGAAGGATAAGAGCAGTGGTTCTCAAACTATGAGATTTGAGAACCCCATCAAAATTGAAATCAATTTTGATGAGTCGCAGGGACACAGGAACATTATCATGCTTTCAGTGTTTCAGTGTATTTCAGTTACTTAATCGAATTTTTCTTCTTTAACCACAAATTACTTTTGTTATGTATGTTCATCTTCCCCCCACCTCCCTCCTATTTATTTTTTTCCAAAATAAAGTGTGTATATCGTTGTACATTTTCTTTCTCTTTACTTTACTCTGGGTCGCGAAGGAATGAAATGTTCCAAATAGGGTCGCTCATGAAAAAAAGTTTGAGAACCACTGAATTAGAGGTTAGGAAAAGATGTATAATGTTGGGTGTATCTCCAAGACGGTGAAAAATACAAGTTGGTCTAAGTTGTGGATGATAGCAAACTTTTAGCCTAGTTCATCAGTGAAGGAAGAGGAAAGCCAAAGCTGGCGGTAAACAGTGAAGTCTCCAGGAATGGAGATCTCTGCAAAAGGGAAGAGGGTATGAATGTAATCCACTTTGGAAGTTAAGTAGTCAAAGAATTTTTTGTAGTCAGAGTCAGCTGAGAGGTATGAAGCACAGATAAAATGAGTTTGAGAGTAACTCTGTAGTCGTAGCAAGATTGTGGAAAATTCGAATGATTCAAGAGAGTGGTCACGAGAGGAGGTTCAAACAGTGCGCACATAGACGCAATATCCAGCTTTGGATAGAGAAAGTAAGAGGGAACAAAAAAGGGGCTACTGTCAGTTGCCTCAGACACTTGTGGTTCTGTGTGAAAAGTGTGTGTGTGTGTGTGTGTGTGTGTGTGTGTGTGTGTGTGTGTGTGTGTGTATTTCTGTGAGAAAAGTGTGTGTGTGTGTGTGTGTGTGTGTGTGTGTGTGTGTGTATTTCTGTGAGAAAAGTGTGTGTGTGTGTGTGTGTGTGTGTGTGTGTGTGTGTGTGTGTGTGTGTGTGTGTGTATTTCTGTGAGAAAAGTGTGTGTGTGTGTGTGTGTGTGTGTGTGTTCCCTAGTAGAAATAGATAAAAAAAAAAAAACATGGCTTTCATTGTATTTCACTTTTTTTTTTTCTATGTGAGTATACTGCAAAACTGCAGTAAGTACTAACAGAAAAGAAAAAGGTACTATATCAGAAGACAAGATACTGACAGCAGTGTGGCTTACATTATCAGTTGACTGCTTCTTCCTGCCATCACATGGTGCTTTCTGGTCGTCCTCCCCTGCTTTGGTGTCTAACATAAAATATGATAAATATGCTATGCCTTTTAAAAATCAAATATTTTATTCATTAATGTCTCACTGATATGCCACATGAACTTCTTATACATAAACTAATTCTAAAATTACAACTGTTGCTATTAACTAATTACCTTTCAGCTTCTTCACAACTGCCATCAACATCCTCTGTTGACCAACAGTCAATCCTAGTTGACAGACATCACTTTCCTTCATCAACTTGAGGACCACTCTTAAAAAAAATGGATGCATATATAAAGAAACACACACACACACACACACACACACACACACACACACAGAGAGAGAGAGAGAGAGAGAGAGAGAGAGAGAGAGAGAGAGAGAGAGAGAGAGAATTATTTTGTGGATTTGGTCTTTTCCGAAAATTGCCAAAACCGAAGTCAATCTGTAAAATGTCCAAATATTTAGGTCATTTTGCAAAATGACCATACTTTCGGTCATTTTACAAAATCAACAGTATTGTGTAAAATGACCAATCAATGGCTGGCCAATATGAAAAAAATAATCGAAAGCACATAAAGATCCATTATAAACTATAAATACTGTTAACGGTGTGTGTGTGTGTGTGTGTGTGTGTGTGTGTGTGTGTGTGTGTGTTGTAATATGAAGTGACTGGCGAGGGTGTTATCAGTCCGGTGAAGTAGGTTCAAGTGACCATCAGTTTCAAGTGACCAAGTGCGTGCACAGCCCTATTTTTACTGCCAGACGCACGACGCATTCACTCCCAGCCACGGCAATACACAGACTTCAGTCGCCACCATTCAACAGCAGCAGTAGTAGGCATACCATGTAGGTAAAGTTAGGTATTGCTACACATCATTTATGTTATGTAATGCTAGTGTCCTTAAGGAGGGTTCAGTAGGGGCAAAGGCCCCCGGTTAGTTAAGGTTAGGTTATGCTACATGTCATTTAGGTTAGGTTAAGTAATGTTAGGTTAATGTCCTTAAGGGGAGAGGTGTCTAGCAGAGGTGAAATCCTCTGGCTAGGTTAGGTAATGCTGCATTTCATTTAAGTTAGGTTAGGTAATACTAGGTTAGGTTAGTGTCCTTAAGAGATCGTCCAGGGAGGTCTGTGCGTTGCTGTGGCTGGGAGTAAATGAGCCGTACGTCTGGCAGTGAAAATAGGGCTGCCCACGTACTTGGTCATTCGAAACTAGGTGATCACTAAAACCTACGACACCGGTGTGGCAGATTGAAATGTCCGGGATGTCCAGATGTCATGTTTGCTGCCAGACGTGCGTGGCTTCACCATCCACTTGTTAGCCCGCCGGTGCCTGACGCATATTCCCGAATCTGGAAGAGTAGCTGCCAGTCGCTCTTAAACACGCTAAACTGGTTTAGGCAAGGCTAAGTTAGGTTGGGTTAGGTTACTGGTTTAAGCAAGGTTAAGTTAGGTTAAGTTAGTTTGATTTAGGTTTAGACTCTCATGAATAGGAAAGGTGGGTCTTAAGAAATGTTTGAAATCGTTACAATGGTAATAATAGATAAATTAACTTTATAAAAATAACAAATAAAAAAATAATAATAATCACGAACGATGACGAACGTCAGCCACATTCCTTTAATTCCTTATACGAGTAGTATCAAAATACTTATGTTATTCAGTGATCTTGTAGCATGTTAATATTCGTGATACACTATTATTAGAACATTATTATTAGAGCATTAGGATAATGTATAACTATAAAATCGAACTTCATACGAGACATCGTGCTGAGTAATCCAAAATCAAAACTAAATCAAACAACATCGCCCGCTTACATAAAACCTCCCCTTCCGACACTTTGATACATCTCACCGTACCCCGTTCCAGGAACAAGTGTCTCCACGATAAGTTGGGCGCTCCGACTGTCTGGACATTTCATTCTGCCACACTAGCACTACAGAAGGTCAGCTGAGGGTGGCTATAGCCGTGCTCCTCTCATTACTTTATGTGTGAAAGAACTGTACAATGTAAATCTGTGCAATGGAAAAAACAAGAAAACTACTTGTAGTTGATGAGGACAAGAAAGTAACAAATTGACTATGAACTTACTATTAATCGCCTGGATAAACTTAATAGCATAGTATTGTGAAGACTGAGCAAAAGACTAACTGGTAATGAGTTCACTCTATGTGTGGAACAAAAATTCCCGTCAATAAAAGATGTACCTCAGGAGCGTGAAACAAATCTGAGAGAAGTAGCTATTGGAGACTCTATGATCAGGGAAGCAGTAAGTGCTGCTTCACCATGTCATGCCTGAACAGACGTTGGAAATGTTTTAAAAAAACAAAACAAAATGTAACAGTAGATCCAAATGATTCCAAAGGGGAGAAAAAAAGAGACATTTAAATGGGAAAAGAATCCCCCTATCAAAACACAGAGGTTTGGAATAAGCTAAATTCGAAAGTATTATTAGCAGAGTGTGTTCACCAACTGAGGGACTGGATAAATATAAACAAGGAGATAGGACCACATGTGTACCTCAGGCCTGTCAATTAGAATTAAGGAAATACAGCTAGGTGATATACAGGTAAGGTACATTATCTCATTAGAGCAGTGAATGGAAATAATTTTGTCAATTCAAATGTTTTTTTTTTTTAAGATAACATGCACACACTCATACACAAAATATATATAAAATGAAGCAAAATTATTATCAGGTACAAATGCTCCTTCATTTTATATGTTATTCAAATAGTGCTAACTAACATCGTATTACAACCACATTACTGATATTAGGTATTACTGCACATCAAAGGCGAGTGCCTGCATCCCTTGACACAGTAGATACATTAGTTTTCCCGTCTCACCTTGAATTTAAATCCTCAGACACGAGTTTTTTAATGGTTGAGTCCGTCAAACCAGATGCTCTTGCCCACTCTTCAAACTGCAATGTAAATTCAAGACATTTACCATAAATTCAAAACACCATGCAACATTTTTTAACTGCCTTCTTATAATGTTGAGCTCCTATTATGGAATGGTTCATGGAATTGTTGCTGTCAATGAGAAGTTATGAGCATGTGTGACAGAAAACCATAAATGTTCACTGATAAAGGCACCAATGCTGACTCCAACCCCTTTCCCAACTCGACAGGGATGAACCCATGCCCACACTCTTGTGCACAAGTTATCTAAAGGTGGTAATACTGAAACATTTTATTTTAAAAATCGGTCTTGAAAGGTACTTTATCAAGTTTATGCTATCTACCCAACCATCTCATTCTTGAGTCATATGTCATTCCAGGGCAGAACCATGGCAGGTTCATGATATAATCCTCCTTGTCTATAGCCAAACTAACAATTCCATCAGAGTCCTGTTCACTTCGAAATATTCCACCTGTCTTTTTTTTTTTTTTTCTTTGTAAGAGGGTCACTGACCAAGGGGAATAATAAAAAAAAAAAATTGAGTTCCCAAAGTGAAGTCAAGTAGGATAATCAAATAATGGAAGATAAGTGTACTGAAATCTCCCTCTTGAAAAGTCCAAGTCATAGATAGATGGAAATACAGAAGATAGGGAGTTCCAGAGTTTACCAGAGAAAGGGAAGAATGATTGTGATAACTGGTTAACTTTTGCATTACAGTGGTGGCAGAATATGGATAGAGAGAAAAAAGAGTATTGTGGAGCAAATTCACAAGAGGAGACAAGGCATGTAGTTAGCAAGAGAAGAGCATTTAACGTGAAAATAGATATGAAAGATAGCAAGAAATGCAACGGCAATGAGAGGCTGAAGTTGATAACACGAAAAAGTTTTGATTCAACCTTATCTGAAAGAGTGTTCTAGTTGACTATAATGTGTACTAATGGTAGTTGTGACTTTCATGCTTGGCGAACGCGCTGCGAACACTGCGAATGCGCTGCGAATGCAGTGTGACTCACCGATGAAGTACATTTATAGGAGACGCTCATAAACCTTTTTATGTTTGTTTCTGCGCCATCAGTAAGCCTCCTGGCGTGGAAAAGAAGTCGAAACACGAACAAATAAATTACAGAAAAATGTTAGATTTACACAAAATCACACAATATTGTGCGTGCGTGTGTGTGTGTGTGTGAGAGAGAGAGAGAGAGAGAGAGAGAGAGAGAGAGAGAGAGAGAGAGAGAGAGATGCAGGGAAGTATCAGTCCACTATCACCTGACCCTAGGACTAAGGTATGAAGAGCATGTAGAAGTTGCTATTATGGCGAATCCGCTGCGACAGCTCTGTGAACACTGGGAACTTGCTGCAACACCACTGCGAATTCGTTGTGACAGTGCTGCAACAATGATCTCTCATCACTGTGACTCCTAACCGTGGAGACTCCTCTGCGAATGATTTGAACAGTCCGGAACATTCGTCGTCGCCAAGCGAACGCGCTGCGACTCTGTGCCCGTGTAGTGTGCTGTCTTGAGAGTCCTTTGTAGTGTTGCTGTGTGTCACCTGGAGACGGTTCTCTTCTGGTGGATAGTTAGGGGTAAGGGCGACGGAATCGCATCTGGTAGCTTCATGGTTTATTGATGAGATAGATGATACAGAGTGTGCTCGCTTCAGTCTTACCCTGAACTGCCCTCTCAATGGAGAGGTCAGGCGCTATTTATTTGCTACAGATCATTGAGAGCGTGAGACGGAGATGGAAGGATTAACATGTCCTTATGTGATAATTCCAAGGAAGGAAAACGAAAGGGATGTCCCAAGCTGCCAGTGCACGCAATCCTCACAACGAGCCTCGGAACGCAGAATCGCACAGTGGGAGCGGCGAATGTCAGCGTGACATAAGCAAGAACGGGCGCTCTCACTCTCGTTGGCACAGGTGAAGCGGAGGCAGGAATGTGCGCTCTCTCATTGTCACAGGTGACTGGCTAACGCCCCAGCCAACCAGCGGCTTCCCATCTACCTGTCAGCAACGCTCTAGACCTCACTACTATACTGTTGCCAATGCCTATCTTCCTTCCTAAGTGTCAGAACGCCGCCAACGCAACCCCAGCGCAGCAACACTGTCCTCCCTCTCGAGATAGTCGACATGACTATTCATTGTCACTATATTCACACGGATAGTTGTGCCACCACTAAAGTCCCTTCCTTATTCTACGAGGCTGGCGCGGGGACGTTACACATAACGCTGCCTCCACAGTGTCTGGTCACTCGCTCCCTCGCCTGCCGGAGAAGCAACATCACTGCCTTCCGACTCTATTGTCGCTTTCTTCTTCGTGCTGCTTTCCCCCTCACTCTCCGGCAACAAGGCAGGTTCTCTGTGGTCCCACGTAAAGCGGCTTTCCTCGACAGCGACCCACAAACGATCCACGTGTACCACACGGAGCCGCTTATGTGTGCCGTCACTCATCCGGTACGTCACCGCTGAGAGTGGCTGCAGGACAGTGTAGGGACCCTTCCAGTGGCTCTGGACTTCGGGGCAAGGCCTCGCTTCCTCCGTGGGTTATACAGCCAGACTCGATTCCCGACGGCATACTGGGCGTCTCTGGCGCGCAGCTGATACCAGCAGGACATGGATTGTCCCGCTAGCTGGAGATTACTCGCCACCTGTCGCCGTGTAGCGTCCATCCGCTGTTGTAACGCTGCCACAAACTCAGGCGCTGTCCCTGGTAACTCCTACCCCGATGGTTGTCCCCCGACCAAACATCATCCAAGCCAGAGTGTAGTCTGTGGCCTCTTGTTGTGCTGACCGGTACGCCATCATACCAAAGGGCAACCACAGGTGCCAATCCTGCTGGTCCGAACTGCAGTACTTGGCCAACTCCTCCACCAGCGTCCTGCTGAAGCGTTCAACCATGCCGTCACTCTGGGGACAGAGGGGCGTCGTGGAGACTTGTGCACTTCCACCAAATTCGTAGCACTGCTTGAACACCTGGGACTCAAAATCCCGGCCTTAATCGGAGTGCAGTTCTTCCGGAATCCCAAACCTGGTGAAAACTCTCTCACCAGCACACCAGCCACGGCCTCTGCCTCGTGATCTGGGATCCCGTATGCTTCTGGCCACTTGGCCACCAGAATGTAGCGGTTACCTCGAAGCGTGAGAGACAGTGGTCCAGCAATATCCACCGCTACCCGCTCTATGAGCGCACCGGACTGAAACAGCTGGAGTGTGGCGTATGTGCGGCGCACGGGACCTTTCTTGGCAGCACAGGGGCGGCATAACTTGCACCACTCCTCCACGTCCCACCTCATGCCGACCCAGTATGCACGCAGAAGCAGGCGGCAGAGAGTCTTCTTTTGCCGCATGTGTCCCCGTCGTGAGCTTCCTCGAGCAGCTCGGCGCGGAGTGAGAGGGGAACCACCAGCAGCCAGACATGCTCCTTCATGGCCACATCCTCCCAGCATAACTGTAACACACCATCCTGCAGCCTCAACATCGCCCACTTGCTCTAGCAAGACTCCGGCGACAATTCCTCCTTGTCCGGCCGCTCACCCTCTTCCAGTTACCGCATCACATGGGCAAGGTTACGGTCAGCTTGCTGCGCATCCCTCCACCGCTGGCTGGTCTCGCTGGGTTCACCCTCCACTCGCAGGCGGCGACAAGTGGCGTCTTCCTCACACCTGGAGCACTGGAAGCAACCCGGTTCTCTAAGTCGGCGGCTCAAACTATCTGCGTTGCCGCGAATCCTCCCCGGCTGATGCTTCACATGATAGTTCTATTGCTTCAGGTAACCCAGCCGTCTCACCAGCTGTCCTTCTGGGTCCTTCAGAGTCTTCAACCACCGGAGAGCAGCATGGTCGGTCCGGATGACAAACTCAGCCCCGTAGAGGTAGGATGGCACTACTGCCATCAACTCCTTCCTGGTTACACAGTAATTCCTCTTTGTCTTGCTGAACTTGACATTGCAGTAAACCAGAACGTGCTCCTTCCCTTCCTTCACGTGCGACAGCACCGCCCCGATGCCCTCAGCACTGGCATCGGTGTCCAGCAGGAACGGAAGAGTGGGGTCAGGTAAAGGCAACATCCGAGCACTCATCACCGTCGCCTGGCTCCAAGAACCTCGAACTTCCTTGTGAACACCAGGACATCATCGAAGTAGACTAAGGCCATCTTCCACAGCAGCTCCACCAGCACCTTCTTCATCAGACACTCGAAGCACCCCCGAGTGCACAATCCGAACGGTATCACGCAAAACTGTCAGAACCCCTGGCCGAATAAGAACACTGTCTTCTGCTTATCCTCCTCCGCCATCACTACCTGGTGGTACCGTGACTTGAAATCCACGGTAGACAGCCATTGCACGCCAGCCAGAGCGTCCAGGTATCGTCAATCCTGAGCAAAGGTATCGTCAATCCTGAGCAAAGGGTAGGAGTCCTTCACAGTGACGTCATTCAGCGAACTGTAATCCACGCAGAATCGCTTGGTACCATACTTCTTACTCACCAGGACCACCGGCGACGACCATGGACTTTCAGAAAGCTCCACTACCCCTTGCGCTGTCATCTCGTCCACCATACGCTGCATCTCTTTCCTCTTGGCCAACGAAACACGTCTACGAGGCTGCTTGATCGGCGGGCTCTCGGCTGCTGCTGGACTAGCCGAGGTGATGTTCACCTTGAATAAACACGTCTGCATACTCAACCAGCAAACTCTCCATCTTCCTTATTTGGCCAGAAGTCAGATTAGCGGCACATCTCGCATCTAAGTCCACCAAGTGCATGGGCATTGCGCGCTCCACCTCATCTACGCCGCTGCCCTCTCCACTCGTGTCGCTGTTCACCTGTCTCTTGCTCTCGGGTTGGTGTGGTGATGTTTCCGCGTCCTCCTTCCTTCAAGGCTCGGCATCGCAGCCCCAATCCTTCCTCAGCAACAGCATGACAAGTTACGGGGCTCTCCACCTGTTCAGCATCGCCTAACGGAAGCAAAGGCATGTCTTCTCCGCGTAGCTTCATCGCCATCCTCCCGAAGTCGATACAGGCCGCACTCTGAACCAGAAGTCCAGCCCAGCAAACAGGGTTCCTCCATGTCGGCAACGTAAACTGGCAGCTTCTCGACACGACCCACTGCAATCCTGGACGTTACAGGGCCGCGGAGAGTCACACAGTGGCTAGTGACACCACACAACTGCCGGCCTGACACAGGAGGATCTGCAGCCGCCACCACTTCCTTGCAAACGTCTTCTCAGCACCAGTGTCTACCACGAGACGACACCGGCGGCCGTCCACCGCACCAGCCACCCGGACCGCTGGTGCACCGGCACAACAGCACCTTACACAGTGGAGACTCGGCTGGGCAGCTGCCCGTCCCCACAGCCCGTCTGTGTTTCCCTCCACCAACACAGTGTCCTTCAGCTCCTGGCAGGAATCGCTGCGATGGACAGGCTGTCCGCAGTCCCGGTAGGGGAGCGAGTGCGCAAGTCATCTAGCGAGAGCGTCCTCCTCTCGCTCCGGCACTCACTCTTACGGTGGCCGCACTGGCCTTCTCAGGGAGTCTATGAAACTGTTACGGGCCAACACCGCCACTATGTCCTCCGGGGCAGATGGGTACGCTCGCGCATCAGCGACTCCACGGACTGAACCAACTATGGCAGCGACTCACCCGGCTGGCGAGCCCTGCCCTTCAGTCGCTCCGGGTACAAATCTGACTGGAAGATGCTGCCAAAGGACCTCCGCCAACCTCTTGTAGGATGACCGCTGATCCGTCCTGAGGTGTGCCAGGATCTCCAGCGCCGGTCCCCGCAGGCAGGCCACCAACTACAGATCCTTGTCCTCTTCACTCCAGCTCTTCCCTCGAGGGAGCAGCTCAAAAATGGCCTAGTAAACTTCCCAAGCCATTTGTTCGTCAAACTTTGCTGGTTTATGCCGGCCAGGAGCTCCACCAGCAATCCGAGGGGAAGCCGTGACGGAGGGAGGTGGAAACGGGGTGAGTGATGGAGTGACAGGGACAGGGTGTGGTCGGGGCGTGAACCACGCATAGCCCGCAGCAGGTAATGGCGGCCGTGTCCTCTCGCCAGACTGTTCCCTCTCACCCGCACAGAGTCCTGTGTCCCCAACCTGTGCCGGCAACCTGCAGTGGTGCCGATGAGGTTCCGACTGTTTCTCTACAGAGCGCCGTAGTCTTGTTATTTCCTCACTCAGCTGTTCCACCCAGTTCTCAGCAACTTCTGGACGCTCCACACGCTCAACTTTCACTGCGACCAGCTGCTGCGCCAGGTCATCCCGGAGCTGTTCACATTGTTCTGTTGTGAACCACATCGCGTCTCTCATCACAGCTCGCAGCCCTTCCTGCACCTCGTCCAGTTTCTGCGCCTGTTCATTTATTTTCTCGGTTACATTCTCTGCTTGCGCATCCAGTTTCTCGTTTGCGCTCTGTGTTTATTTGTTAGCATTCTGTGCCAACGCAGCAATCATGTTACTCAGTTCCACTCGCCATTGCTGGTTACTGTCCTCCATCCCCTTCCTCTGTATTCTGAGTCATACATCGTGCTCGCTCTCCTAGCACTCCACTAGCTCATTTGTACAGCCCACAGATCCCACTTCTGACACCAAACTGTTGTGACAGCCCCCTTCAGCCTTCAGGCGTTTTCAGGTACTCACTTACCGTAGCAGCAGCCAAGGGGCAGTCAGCACACAACAAGGATTCACACCGTAGTCGGGTTTATTAGGCTGATGGGGGGCGAGGCAGGCATACACGCTCATAGTCTGAACTGAACAGACTATTGAGGGGGGCGGGATAACGAGACACAGCTTCACCTGGCATTCCTGTCTTTATTTACAGCACACAGCAGCACTGCAAGGACCATGGCACGCAGTACATGTCACAGTACAAGCAAGGCACGTACCCAAACTGCCTCTGCCCGCAGTCCGCACCATCACGGACAACGTAGGTATCGCACACATATACCTACCTATTTCCATCTATTATCCCCATCCATAAACCTGTCTAATCTTCTCTTAAAGCTCTCTAATGTCCTAGCACTAACAACATGATTGCTGAGTCCATTCCACTCATCTACCACTCTATTTGGGAACCAATTTTTTCCTATCTCCTTCCTAAACCTAAATTTTTCAAACTTGAACCCCTTATTTCTTGTTCTACCCTGGTTGCTGATCCTGAGAATTTTTTTTTTTTATGTAGGAGGGACACTGGCCAAGGGCAACAAAAATCCAATAAAAAAAAAAAAAATGCCCACTGAAATGCCAGTCCCATAAAAGGGTTCAAAGCGGTAGTCAAAAATTGAAGGAAAAGTGTCTTGAAACCTCCCTCTTGAAGGAATTCAAGCCATAGAAAGATGGAAATACAGAAGCAGGCAGGGAGTTCTAGAGTTTACAAGAGAAAGGGATGAATGATTGAGAATACTGGTTAACTCTCGCGTTAGAGAGGTGGACAGAATAACACTTGAAACACTTGAAACACTTGAAACACTTTATTATACTTTGCATGAGTTAAAACATAGATTAAATATATTTTTGAATAGCAAAGCAGCCCATATAAAGCCGAGGCTTTTTGGGCAGTATTACTTATAAGATAATTAAATTATCTTCTCAACCCCATTCCATATGTTGCCAGTAGTATAGGCAATATCTTTACATACACAAATATACATATTAACTTTGTCCATACATACATGTATACTAGCATGCATCCGCCCATACATACACACATTCACACAAAATCATAACACACATAGGCATATAAATGATATATGTAATATACATACACAAATGCAAACACGCATATATACACAATATTTTATTACAATGTACGTGACACCAGTGACATAACTATTTATTTTATTTTATTTTGTTTTGTGTTGCCTGATTGAATGAATGTTTGATTGTCAATTTAATAAGTGGAAATTATATGTTTCTTAATTTTTTTTTTAAATGAAAGTATTGTGGGTAATAATCTAATGTGTTCTGGAATCGAATTCCATGTTTTTGGGCCAGTATAAGATAATGAATGTTGAAATATCGTTAGGTGGTGAAGTGGTATGGAGAGGTTGTCTCGAGCACGTGTAGGATAGTTATGTTGATGTCTTATAGCTGTATTGTTTGTGTCTTTAATTTGTTTGTACATCTGAATTCCAATTTGCACTTTATTAATATCAAATAACTTCAATATATTTGTCTCTTTGAAAAGAAGTTGTGTATGAGCAAAATAGTCACTGAATGTTATGATTCTAATTATTTTTTTTTGCAATCTGAAGAGTGGTATCAGGTGTGTTGGATAGGTGTTGCACCAGATAGGTATGCAGTACTGTAAGTGTGGTAAAACATGTGCATTGTATAAAATTATAAGTACATATTGTGGAACTAAATCTTTAATCTGGTACAGGAGGGAAACAATCCTGGATAATTTCAGCATGAGATTTGATATGTGTGGTTTGAAAGTCATATTTTCATCATAGGTTATTCCTAGTAAGTTATGGTGATTAGTTCTATTAATAATCTTATCATGATAAAACAGAGGTGGCAGTATATTTATGGGCTTATTGGTAAATAGCATGTAATATGTTTTGCTGGGATTTACAGTTAGTCTATTACTTGTACACCATTTGTGGAAGGTTTTTAGATCTATATTAGTTGTTTGTATCAATGTAATAGGATCGTTTCCAACAATGTAAAAAGTTGAGTCGTCGGCAAAAAGAATTGTTTTTAGGTTAGAAAAAATTTGTGTTATGTCGTTAATATATAAGAGGAAAAGAATTGGTCCTAACACGCTGCCTTGAGGAACTCCATATTGAATTTGAAGTGGCTTTGAAAATAAATTGGAGAATTTTGTGGATTGTGTTCTATTGGAAAGGTAGTCGCAGAACCAATCATGTATAATTCCTCTTATCTCATAGTAGTGTAATTTCTTTATTAATATATCATGTCTCACAGTATCAAATGCTTTTGAGAAATCAACATATATACTTAATAGGGAATTTTGCTTATCTAGTGATGAGTATATTTGTTCACTGAAAGTGTTCAAAGCATTAAAAGTATTTAAACCTTGACGGAATCCAAATTGTTCATTATTTAGTATATTTCTAGTTTGTAGGAAACAAATGAGATGTTTTTTCATTAATTTTTCAAAGATTTTAGAAAAGATACTTAGTAGGGAGATAGGTCTATAGTTTCCAATATCGTCTTTGGAGCCTTTTTTATAAATAGGGATAACCGTAGCATGTTTAAGGCATTGTGGAAACTTTCCAGAATTAATAGATTGGTTCAAAAGGATAGATAATGGAATTGCAAATTTAGCTTTGTTTTCTTTAATTATAGAAAGTGGGATTTCCTTTGGATTACTTTTTTTGTTTTTTATTGAGTTTATTGTGTTAATAACTTCTTGAGGGTAGATTGGAGGCACCACCATAGATGTAGGATAATTACCTTGGAGAAAGTTTAAAGGGTCAACAGTAGATGGTGGCAGGTGTTGATCTAAGGTAGGGGCAATGTTAATGTAAAATTTATTGAAGGCTTCACTTATTTGTACTGGATCAGTTAATTTAATATTATTTTGAGAGATGTAATCTATATTGTTGTGTTTGTGTTTCTTATATAAATTGTTTATGGTTTCCCATATTTTTTTAGTATTATTTTTAAAGTTCGTAAATATATTTAAGTAGTATGATGACTTTGTATGTTTGATTAAACGATTTAATGTATTGCGGAAACGTTTAAATTCTAATTCTGTAATGGCTCCGATTTTAAAGTCCTTATACATGTTATTTTTTCTTTTTATTGAGTTTATTATTGCTTGTGTGATCCACGGATTACAAAGTCTTTTTTCTGTTATTAGTTTTGTTTGGAGTGGGAAACATACATTAAAGATTTCTTTGGTTTTGTTTAGAAAATACGTACAGTTGTAGTTAACGTCATTGGAAGACAGAAGAGTATGCCAGTCAAGGGTATTTAGCGTGTGTGAGAAATTTTCTTTATTTGAATTGGATAAATTTCTAAATTCTATTTTATGTAAATTATTTGTAATAGTCGAATTTGGGAGGCTAAGAAAAACTGGCAAATGATCTGAAACAGGAAAAAGTATTATTCCAGCTGTAAAGTTATTGTTAAAGTTAGTGAATATGTGGTCTAATAGTGAAGGTTGACCTAAATTGACACTATCTGGGAACCGTGTTGGTCTGGATATATGTGGGTAGAAATTTATGGCATGTAGACTAGCAAGGAAGTTATTTGTTGGGGCATGTGTGGTGTGCTCAAGTAAATTTATATTTAGGTCCCCCATAATTATTACTTTGTTATTTTCTAGACAGTTTTTTTGTAAAAGTGTACATAAAACATCATTAAACAGATCAATACCAATGTGTTTACTGTGGGGCCTGTATATTGAGCATACAATATAAATCTCCGTTTTTGTAAAAACTTTTACTGTACAAATTTCTATGTCATCATTAGTAAATGAACATTCGCCCCGAATAGGGGCGAGAGAAAGAAGAAAGTCTTTGTGCAGCGAGGTCGCGGGAGGAGGGGAGGCATGCAGTTAGTAAGAGCAGAAGAGCAGTTAGCATGAAAATAGCGGTAGAAGACAGCTAGAGATGCAACATTGCGGCGGTGAGAGAGAGGCTGAAGACAGTCAGTTAGAGGAGAGGATTTGATGAGACGAAAAGATTTTGATTCTACCCTGTCTAGAAGAGCAGTGTGAGTGGAACCACCCCAGACATGTGAAACATACTCCATACATGGACGGATAAGGCCCTTGTACAGAGTTAGCAGCTGGGTGGGTGAGAAAAACTGGCGGAGACGTCTCAGAACACCTAACTTCATAGAAGCTGTTTTAGTGACGAGGGGAGTTAGATCTTGAAAGGTTTTGACATTTTCTGTTAATGAAGGAGTTTTTGGCTAGTTGGAGAACAGGCAGAAATATAAAGTGCATGAGATTCTGGTGATGGAAGGCTTAAGTACCTGGCAGAAATATGAAGTGCATGAGATTCTGGTGATGGAAGGCTTAAGTACCTTTTGTGGGCCACCTCTCTATCATGTATAGCACGAGAACAAGCTGTGTTAAACCAAGGTTTAGAAGGTTTAGGACGAGAAAAAGAGTAAGGAATGTACGCCTCCATGCCAGACGCTATCACATCTGTTATGTGCTCAGCACACAAAGACGGGTCTCTGACACGGAAGCAGTAGTCATTCCAAGGAAAATCAGCAAAATACCTCCTCAGGTCCCCCTAAATAGCAGAGGCAAAACGCCAGAGGCACCTTCGATTAGGGGGAGCCTGAGAAGAGATTGGAGTGATAGGACAAGATAAAGATATGAGATTGTGATCGGAGGAGCCCAACGGAGAAGAAAGGGTGACAGCATAAGCAGAAGGATTAGAGGTCAGGAAAAGGTCAAGAATGTTGGGCGTATCTCCAAGACGGTCAGGAATACGAGTAGGGTGTTGCACCAGTTGCTCTAGGTCATGGAGGATAGCAAAGTTGTAGGCTAGTTCACCAGGATGGTCAGTGAAGGGAGAGGAAAGCCAAAGCTGGTGGTGAACATTAAAGTCTCCAAGAATGGAGATCTCTGCAAAAGGGAAGAGGGTCAGAATGTGCTCCACTACATTTGTTAAGTAGTCAAAGAATTTCTTATAGTCAGAGAAGTTAGGTGAGAGATATACAGCACAGATAAATTTAGTATGAGAGTGACTCTGTAGTCATAACCAGATGGTGGAAAACTCGGAAGATTCAAGAGCGTGGGTACGAGAGCAGGTTAAGTCATTGCGCACATAAACGCAGCATCCAGCTTTGGATCGAAAATGAGGATAGAGAAAGTAGGAGGGAACAGAAAAGGGGATACTGTCAGTTGCCTCAGACACCTGAGTTTCAGTGAGGAAAAGAAGATGAGGTTCAGAAGAGGAGAGGTGGTGCTCTACAGATTGAAAATTAGATCTTAGACCGCGAATGTTGCAGAAGTTAATGAAGAAAAAGTTAAGGGGGGTGTCAAGACAGTTAGGGTTGTTGACAGAAAGGCAGTCCGACCTGGGGACATTTATGGTCCCCTCCCCAGATGGGGACTCGGAGGCTGGTGCAGGAGTCGCCATGATGATTTTAAAATTTTTGAATGAAGGGTGTGTGTTATTATGTGCTTGTAGTTTTGTGTGGAGGAAGAGAGTTGTCTTTAGAGGGCAGGCTGTGACTGCCCCCTTGTGTTGTGAGACACAAAGGGAAACGTTCAGTGAGGTCACAGCTGGGTTTAATAATAAGTTCACAGCACCCCCTGAACAGTGCTTTAGACCTCACTTGGAGTAATTATCGTTTCGGCAGGTGTCTACTGTGAGTGGCAACTCACTTCCTTCCAACGCCTTCATGAAGCCTTGCACACTCACCTACGCACCTCAAACACTCAGGTTTGCACTCGTCAACATCATTCGGCTCGTTCCCCCAGGTGGCCAGGTGGCATGGTCTTCCTTACTAACTTTACCCACGGCTCCTTAAAATCTTGGTCCCTTCAGAATAGTTTCCCAGACGGAGAATAAATACATCATTGTCAATTTAAAGACCCATGAGGAGGCATGCGTTCACGCCAGCCACATGTGCCGCAGCCTCCTATCTCTCCGTTCACTTCACTCTCCAACCCTATCTCCCTCACAGCCTCCCTGTCCTCCCCGTCATCCTCCTCTTTCCCATCACCTTCCATACTTCACACGCTCTTCTGTTCGCTTTCATCATGCTCCACCTCTGTAAGTGCTCTTCTGTTTTCCTTCACATCTCTTTTGTATTCATTGTATATATTTCTCATCATCTGTGTGTGTGTGTGTGTGTGTGTGTGTGTGTGTATATATATATATATATATATATATATATATATATATATATATATATATATATATATATATATATATATATATATATATATATATATATATATATATATATATATATATATATATAAACCCTCGTTATATCAGATACCGTTATATCGGATTTCGCATTTATCGGACATGTATGTTTATCAAACCATCCATCTGGTTTGTTGGACAAATGCTGGTAAATGAGGCGGAACGTCCGGCCAGCGGCGGCGGCGGTGAGGGATTGACGGTGGGAAGGAAGGAGGGAGAGTCCCTATATAACACTGCAAGCTGGAGAGATAAATTTTCTTCCCAATTTCCTTTCCTTTGCCACTTAGTTAGGGGTTTCATGCCTTGAAGATCTATAAAGCTTCCTCTTCAGCTATGTATGTGGCTTAACATAATAGGTCCATTTTTGCCTACATATAGTGTTTTGATTGTTTTCATGAGAAAGAAATTGTGATAAACAAAGAATTTTATTAATAGCCATAATTTTACTAACCTTTTTTTTTTTTTATTTATTACTGTTAGTTTATTTTATGGATTAGAACTATTCACGTTGCCGTTTTTATCGGATCTTCACCTTTATCGGTAGTGCCGGTAAAGTCGCCAATTTAGTCCGATATAACAAGGGTTTACTTGTATATATATATATATATATATATATATATATATATATATATATATATATATATATATATATATATATATATATATATATATATATATATATATATATATATATATATATATATATATATATATATATATATATATATATATATATATATATATATATATATATATATATATATGAACAACCAAAACTCTGGTACGTACAGGGTATGAGAAAGATTTAGGAGTTATAGTTAGCTCTGAACTCTGCCTAGAAAAACAATGCAGAGGCCAGAAATAGAGCAAATAGGGTACTAGGACTCTACTTCTTAAAAGTAGAAGGCCGGAAGTAATATTAAAGTTATACTTGGCGCTGGTCAGACCTCATCTAGACTACGCTGTACAGTTCTGGTCCCCACATTACGGGAAAGATATAGGTCTATTAGAATCAGTATAGAGGAGAATGGCTAAAAGGATACAGGGGATGAGGAGTATTCCTTACGAGGCGAGATTGAAGTTGTTGAATTTACATTCCTTAGAGAGACGTAGGTTAAGAGGGGACCTGATAGAAGTCTTTAAGTGGTATAAAGGTTATAACAAGAAGGCAGTAGACACCTGCCGAAACGATAATTACTGCCAATGAGGTCTAAAGCACTGTTCAGGGGTTGCTGTGAACTTATCATTAAACCTAGCTGTGACCTCACTGAACGTTTCCCTTTGTGTCTCACAACACAAGGGGGCAGTCACAGCCTGCCCTCTAAACACAACTTTCTTCCTCCACGCAAAACTACAAGCACCCAATAACACACACACCCTTCACTCAAAAATTTCAAAATTATCAATCATGGCGACTCCTACACCAGCCTCTGGGGAGGGGACCATAAATGTCCCCAGGTCGGACTGCTTTCTGTCGACGACCCTATGTGTTTTGACACCACCCTCAACTTTTTCTTCATTAACTTCTGCAACATTCGTGGTCTAAGATCTAATTTTCAATATGTAGAACACCACCTCTCCTCTTCTAAACCTCATCTTTTCCTCACTGAAACTCAAGTGTCTGAGGCAACTGACAGTAGCCCCTTTTCTGTTCCCTCCTACTTTCTCTATCCTCAATTTCGATTCAAAGCTGGATGTTGCGTTTATGTGCGCAATGACTTAACCTGCACTCGTGCCCACGCTCTTGAATCTTCCGAGTTTTCCACCATCTGGCTACGACTACAGAGTCACTCTCAAACTAAATTTATCTGTGCTGTATACCTCTCACCTAACTCCTCTGACTATAAGAAATTCTTTAACTACTTAACTTCCAAAGTGGAGCACATTCTGACCCTCTTCCCTTTTGCAGAGATCTCCATTCTTGGAGACTTCAATGTTCACCACCAGCTTTGGCTTTCCTCTCCCTTCACTGACCATCCTGGTGAACTAGTCTTCAACTTTGCTATCCTCCACGACCTAGAGCAATTAGTGCAACACCCTACTCGTATTCCTGACCGTCTTGGAGATACGCCCAACATTCTTGACCTTTTCCTGACCTCTGCTTATGCTGTCACCCTTTCTTCTCCGTTGGGCTCCTCCGATCACAATCTCATATCTTTATCTTACCCAATCGCTCCAATCCCTCCTCAGGATTCCCCTAAGCGAAGTTGCCTCTGGCGTTTTGCTTCTGCTTGTTGGGGTACCTGAGGAGGTATTTTGCTGATTTTCCTTGGAATGACTACTGCTTCCGCGTCAGAGACCCGTCTTTGTGTGCTGAGCGTATAACAAATGTGATAGTGTCTGGCATGGAGGCGTACATTCCTCACTCTTTTTCTCGACCTAAACCTTCCAAACCTTGGTTTAGCACAGCTTGTTCTCGTGCTATACATGATAGAGAGGTGGCCCACAAAAGGTACTTAAGCCTTCCATCACCAGAATCTCATGAACTTTATATTTCTGCCCGGAACCATGCCAAGTCTGTTCTCCAACTAGCCAAAAACTCCTTCATTAATGTTATTTTATTATTCCAAAAAGGATATTTTGCCTGCGTTTTAGGGTTTTGATAAAAATTATCGAAAGAAATGTTTCTGGCAATTTTTTTTCTCTTCTCTTATAAAGTGCTTTCTTTTTTTATGCTTTAAGCCTTTTGTTGCCTAAAACGCTTAAAAGCACTTATACACTTTTATGGTAATGTCGCTTCATTTCCTCATATAAGAGGTTATGAATGTATTTTTTGCGTTTTGGTCCTTAATGTTAAAAACACACAAAATACATGTTATTTTTTTTGTTGTATTTTGTTTGTTGTATTTTGTTTGTTGTATTTTGTTTGTTTTTGTTGTTCTTTTCTCCATTTAGAGTGCTATTCACATGTTTAAGTATTTTGGTACCTGAGTAGCTCAAAAAACTCTCTTAATACATGTTTTTTTTATTGTCTTTTCCTTTCCCCATATAGTGCATTACGCATGCATTTTGTCGTCTTTATATGTAAGAGGCTCAAAAACACTCAAAACATTTGTTTTTTTATAATGTTATTCTGTTTCTCCATAATGGGTGTTTCAAGCGCTTTAGCGTTTTGGTGCATAAGTAGCTTAAAAACACTCAAAAGACACGTTTTATGTAATGTTGTTTTCTTTTCACATTTAAAGTGCTTTCCATGGGTTTCAGACACGTTTCTGAAAACGTCATTTCCATAGACACGTTTCTGAAAATGTCTTTTTTTTCCATATAGGGTTTTTTGGATGTATTTCGGCGTTTTGGTACCTAACAATGTGAAATACACTAAGAATACATTTTTTTGCTAATGTTGTTCTGTTTCTCAATATAGTGCTATTCATTGTTTTCCGCGTTTTAGTACCCAAGAAGCTCAAAATTACTCATAATACACGTTTCTCGTAATGTCTTTTCGTTTCCAAGTATAGGGTACTTTGCATGCATTTTTTGTTTACGTAACAAGATACAAAAAAACTCAAAATACTTGTTTTTGGTAATGTTATTCTGTTTCTTCGTAAAATGGTGTTTTCCATGAATTCTGAAACGTAAGTAGCTGGAAAACACTCAAAAGACACGTTTTTGGATTTTTTTATGGAAATATTTTTTTGTTTATTCATATAGGATCGTTTGCATACATTTTGGCATTTTCGTGCCTAATAATGTGAAATACTCTCAAAATACATGTTTCTGGTAAAGTTGTTTTGTTTCTTGATATATAATGCTATGCATGCGTTTTACAGTTTTTATACCTAAAACAATTAACAAAAAACACGTATAATACACGGCTTTCGTAATGTTTTGCAAGCTTTTTGTTGTTTTGTAGGTAAGAAGCTCAAAAACACTCAAAATACTTGTTTTTAGTAATGTTACTCTGTTTTATACATAAAATGTGATTTGCATCCGTTTCATCGTTTTCGTATGTAAGAAGCTGCGAAACACTCAAGACACGTTTTTTGGTAATGTTTTCTATTCCCATATGGGGAGTTTTCCATCTTTTTGAGCGTTTTTGGTGCCTAACATGCACAAAAACGTGTTTGTTTCGATGCTTCCTATTCATTCGGCACTAACACCGTGATTACTGAGTCTGTTACATTCATCTATCGTTCTATTTGAGTCTCCAAGTCAAACCTTACCAAGCTTGAACCCGCTATTTCTTGTCAAACCTTGATTACCGACCCTGAGGATTCTTGGTCACTCTTATTATATTCCTTATGTCACTTAAAGACCCGATCAAATCTCCTCTTCATCCACGCCTCTCTAAGGAATGTCTGTTACCTCAGAAGAATTTACAAGACTCCGTTGATTGATAGGTGAATTGTAAGGCGCCGTGATAGTCAGTCAAGACCGGACAGTGAAATAAAGGATGCTAGTTGATAGGTAGATTAAATATAAGATACTGTGGTTGCAAGTGAGACGAGGACAGTAAAACAGAGACATTTAGTTGATTGACAGATTGAATATAAGGTGCCGAGACTGAATACTCGTATAAGGTACCGTGACATATAGGGAATACGTGGTAGCACCTTGCTATGGCCTCTGTCCTAACGAGTGTGTGCTGTGGGTATTGATATGAGTTTGATGTGCTTCTGTATTATGTGTATCTGACGTGGGTTGTTTTTCTCAGCATTACTATCGCAGTGACCTTTACTAGCGAGTGTGATGGTGGTGGTGGTGGTGGTGGTGGTGTGCTAGTGTTGGTTGTTAGATTATTATCGTGGTGGTTGATGTTACTGATTGTGGTGATAATTATTATGGTGGTGGTGGTGGTGATCATGATATTAGTGATAGTAGTAATAGTTGTGGTGGTGTGTTAGTGCCTACGGTGCTTATTACTGTGGCCGGGCATTTGAACCTCACGTGCAGAAGGCAGTACTCCATGAAAACTCACGTTAGACTACAGTGCCTTCACGCCGCTTCCTGCCCGCATTGCACGGCCCTTCCTTCCGCTATGCTGTACTGGCAAGAGACGTGATTATGAGAGACACTAACTATTTTTATACTTTTTTTTTGTTGCCCTTGGCCAGTACCCTCTTACACACACACACACACACACACACACACACACACACACACACACACACACACACACACAGAGACACACACACACACACACACACATTCAAGTTTTATCACGTGTTCAGAGTCATTTTTACTGTCATTCTTTTTTGTGCTATCATGTCTTGTAGATAAAATGTCGGACACAGGCACAACTCACGAAGGTTAAAAACTTCGCTAATGTTTTCACTTCCCCATTTTTCGTTCCGCTGTTCACGTTGAACAGAACAGAACTGTTCACCAACAAGTACATCGCACACTTAACAACTTCCTGGGAAGTTTGATTCTCTCCGTAGTTTTGAAAGCCTGTAAAAATATGTTGCTTAAAGAGAAAACTTTAATGAGCGGCGCAAGTTTTTGTTGAGGAAATGTTCACCTCTAAGTAAGTCTATGTTAAATAAAACTCAATAACCTTACAGAGACTAAATGTACGGTACATTATCATTTTACGTACTTTTGCTTATTAGAATTTACGTTATTATTCAATGAAAAAAATATATATACTTACACTTTACGCAGGTAGACTAATTAAAATTCGTGTCACAGTAATAAAATTAATAATAGAAAGCAGTGCATGGGCAAGAGAGAGAGAGAGAGAGAGAGAGAGAGAGAGAGAGAGAGTGGTGCAATTAGCGGAACCTCATTAAAACATAGTGGTGGAAAAATATTAAACATTTTCATGCGGCTAAAAGTTCCATTCCTAAGTTTCTGAGACGGAAAATTCATAGTAATTGTGTGTGTGTGTGTGTGTGTGTGTGTGTGTGTGTGTGTGTGTGTGTGTGTGTGTGTGTGTGTGTGTTACAGTTTTCTCTCATGTAATTTTCTTTTTTCTTAATTTCTTTATTGTTTCCTTTGTTTCTTTGCTTTCATTTATTTGTTTATTCTTGTCCATTTTGTTTTGTTTTGTTACATGTGCTATTTTCTATCTTTTCTCTATTTTTTTATTTTTCTTTCTTCTTCTTCTTCTTTTTCTTCTTCTTCTTCTTCTTCTTCTTCTTTTTCTTTTTCTTCTTTTTTTTTTCCTTCTTCTTCCTCTTCTTCTTCTTCCATCATCAACATCACCATCATCATCATCATGACATCCCTTTTCGTCACCATCTCACCCTCCATTCATCAGATAAATCAAATCCTCATTTATCGTGACAGGCGTCCAGCAAAGTTAGTCTCTCTCAGGTATTGACACACTGCACCACGCTGACAAGTTTCTATAAAAGACACTCAGTAACCTCCTCTCTCAGCTATTGACGCTCCACACAGTGTACTGCAGAGACAAATTCCAGTAGAAGACTCCGAGACGTATCATCTAGACCTTCTTTGGCCTTTTCTCTATAGTGAGGGGTTGGCGCCATGTAAGAGTCTTCTCCAGTTGTTTCTGTTCCTTGCATCTTCCTCCGTGGCTCCCATTTTTTGCAGTTCAGTCGTAATTTCATCCCTTCATCTCATTCTCTGCATTTTCCTTTATCTTCTAACTGATTTTCTCTAGGGTCTTTCAATCAATTCCTGGTGTTTTCTTCTTTTTACGTGACTAGACTATCTCATTTTATTTATCTTCTCATGAATTGGGAAAATACAAACCTCAGCAGCCCTATGGAAAACGAGACACGATAAGATGTATCCGTAAATGTTTACCGAGACGACATCTGTGACACGGCTTAGAGAAATTAGTTCTTGTTATTAGTCTGTATTTTCTACGGAAGGTGGATCAGACAGACAAACAGACAGACAAAATAACTTTTTTTTTTTCGAAGCGGCAAATTGACGAGTTATTTTTATATTTTTGTTATCTTTTCCCCTTTTTTAATTTTTTTTCCTTTTACTAGCCTCTACATTGCATGAAAAGGATGTTATAATGATCCGTCTCCGATTATGATTTTAGTATTGTTCCGTGGTCTGAGATCCTCTTTTGTCTAAATTTCGATGATGTTATTAGTCTGTATTTTTACAGACATAAAAAAAAAAAAAAAAACTTAGCATACGAGTATTCATCGGGGTTATATAAGGGCTTAGGCTTCTCAAGCACGATGTCATATGGCAAGCGTTTGTCTTCCTCGAACAGAACAAAGAGTGGCGACTCACTGATGCTGGAGTTATAGGAGAATCAATCGACGCCGCAATATGAAAAAGCCATGAATCAAAGGTATGAGTAAAACCTCCCGTGAGATTCCATAACACCTCTAAAATCTTACGCTTTGCTCGTTCCACAATTCCATTAGATGCCGGATGGTGTGCTGAAATGTAAGTCTGTCGGAATCTGAACGCTGTACACAAATCAGCAAGCAGCTCGTTTCTAAATTCAGCGCCATTATCAGAAAAAAAAACAACTTTTGGTGAAGTAAAGGGATTAATCACATGTGTCACAAGGCCGTGAGCTATGGAAGCAGGCGTTTTGTTCTGCAAAGGAGCAAGCACAAGGTACCGCGAGAAATTATCCACACACACACACACACAAAGAGAAACTTATTACCTGAGGAGGCTCGTGGAAGCTGAAGTCAACACTCACTGCATCCCAAGGACATTGAGCTACAGGGTATTTAAGCATGGGTACTGTTTCATGGTCCGTATATATTGTGATAGGATAGCTGTAAATGAGACCAAGACCAAATGATTGCAAGTGTTTCTAAATCAGTAATCGCGCCATTCAAGATACGACTTGCATATGCAATGGGGCGATTTTTATATCTGTCATCTTGCTACATAAGTGCATCTCCAAGACCGGAACCAAGAGCATCAGTGGTGAGCAAGAAAGTCTTACTAAAATCAGGAAAAGCGAGAACAGGCGCCGACGTGAGAACAGTCTTGAACGTAGAGAAGGCTGCTTCTTACTCATCACCCCAGACAAATGGAGCGTCTTTCTTATGCAGACGAAGTAAAGGGGCTGAGGTCCGAGCATAATGAGGAACAAAAGGCGCGTGATATCCAGAAGACCAAAAAATTACTTGAGCTCAGCGACAGA
This sequence comes from Scylla paramamosain, assembly GCF_035594125.1. Taxonomy (NCBI): domain Eukaryota; kingdom Metazoa; phylum Arthropoda; class Malacostraca; order Decapoda; family Portunidae; genus Scylla; species Scylla paramamosain. The sequence continues at coordinate 15,631,661 of NC_087173.1, forward strand.
AGTTGGGCGAGGAAGGCTTTTAACTGCAAGAAATTTATCCTCTGAAGTGTGCAGACCAATGGCATCTACAACATGAACCAGGAAGCTGAGGCGTTGTTTGAGAAAATAACACTTAGAGAGCTTGACTTTTAATCCTGCGTGAGACAAAATCAAAGAAAACGTCATCAAGTTTTACAAAGTGTGTATCCATATCTTTAGAGATGATGACAACATCGTCCAAATAAGCAAAGACATCAATTCCCAGCAGACCGCGGAAAACTTAACGTTAAGAACATGAAAGCAAATAGTGGAATTTATCAAATCCATGGGAAGACGAAGGTACTTGACATGACCTGTGGGTGTGCTAAAGCCCGTTAGTGGACGCGATTTTGGTGCCAAGTTATTTTCCCCCAGTGACTGCAGCAAATCTGTGAGGACAGGAAGCGGTTAATGCTGTGAGTCACTGCATTGGTTAAGTCGCCTGAAATTAACAATTGGCCTAAAATCACCGTCCTTCTTGGGTACTAGAAAAAGAGGGTTGTTCCATGGGAACGTTGAGGGTTTAATAATTCAATCATCTGACATCTTAATCTTACGAGTGGCCACATCAAGTTGGCTGTGAGGCAGATGATATGCAGGAATGCACACAGGATGCGTGTCAGGTAGGAGCTCAATTTTGTGTTCAAGGAGATGTGCGTAACCCAGTGGCTGGCCAGGCAAAACTATAGCTGAAGAATAATTGAATAATAACTGAATGATACGGTCTTGAGGTCGAGGATAATCTGTGGCATTTAGTGCAGGTGTAATGGCTGCCGAGAAGTTAGGGAGAAAGGAGAAAGAACAAAAGAAACACGATGCAGGAAGAGGAACACAGAGTAATTAGGGTCGTGAGCGGTCCAGAGAGGTACAGAAGCCGCTGGGGGGAAGGAAGAAGCCACAGATGGGAGGTGAGGAGTTTGGGAGCTGGTTTCGACGGAAGATATGTTGCAGATGAGGGAGGAGGGAGTTACAAAAAAAAAAAAAAAAGATAATAGGTGCTTTAAGCTGCGGAGCAACTTAAAAGACCCTCCACCCGCGGCTGGAGGCTTATAATTTTTAGACGCGTCGCTGGTCATACGTGTGTAGCGTGTGCGCCTGCACACGCCACGCCAAGTGTCGCGCCGCCATGATAGTTGTGGCGAGTGACATGTTGCTATAAATGACGCTGTGTTTTCAATATGTGGAGCTTTATCTGCATTCTGAATCACACTATCGTGTTCACGCGAGTTTTTCCTACTTTATGTAATAATATATTTCATCATTCAATGATTAACTGTTGAAAATAGCGAGCATAAGCAAAACATGTTAAAAGTTCAACTTGTAATACTATTTTCTTTTTTGCTTTTGTTTTGTCAAATTTTTACAATACAACTTGATTCTACAGTCACTGCTGAATTTGATGGTATCAACCAAAACTGGCTTTCCCGTATATGTAGTAAGTTATGGCAAATAATTCGCTCATTTTGAGCGATCGAGCTCAATCTGTAGTTATGAGGCGATCGTTGCGCGAGTTGCGAGGCAGAAATCGAAATACGCAAAATACTACAAAACGGTGGGTCTGACAAAGAAATGTCATAAAATAAGAAAGATGCGCGTCAGAAGTTACTTACTAGAAAGTGTTTCCGAGAATGAAACCATAATTTTTGTATGCGATGGACACCAAAAGGTGCTCCTGGACAAATCATCTTTGTACCCTCCAGGGGACAGGTGAAGCGGTGGGTTGTAGAGATGTGCGGTAACAAAACTAGAAACCCTTCTCTCCGCTCGGGCAATAAAAGAGCCTAACCGAGTGTGAGACAGTGAGAGGGGAGCCGGAACATGGGACATACACAACGAACGGGGCTAACACTACAGGAGGAACACACACACACAAAAAAAAAAAAAAGCAACACACACAAAAATACTGAGGAAGAGGGAAGAGAAAAAAATGTAGTATTGTGGAACTAATGCATGTTTGTATACTTTATCGCCGACGAAATCACCGCCTTCAAGGTAGATGTGGGGCGGCGTCAGCGAAGAGGCAGTCAGGGGAAGCGAAGAAGTAGGGGTGCAGGCGGCGACGAAGTCGAGGCGAGCACAAGAAAGAGTGAGGGTGGGTTGTAGATGTGTAGAGCCACAGAAGGAGGTAGGGGGACGCCGACGATATGGTCCGTCTCAGGAGAAGACGTCTCGGAAAAACACATAAGCGGTGACGTGAAGTATACAATATACAGGAGCGTGGCAGGTAAGAGAGGGACGCCCTAGGAACAAGAGGAGAGTGGCGTCGTCACGAGGCGGGAACGAGGCGCAGGAAGCGACGACGAGGGATGTACGGAAAGGTACGCAGACGAGGACCGGGCAGGAGTGTGGGGTCGTAGTGAGGCAGGAGCAAGGCGCAGGACCGGGAAGCACGCCGCAGAAGGGGAGCGAGGTCAGAGGCGCCGCAGTATGAGGAAGCCGGGAGAGCAGGCATGGTGCAGGCCCCGGCGTGAACAGGAACAAGCCGAAGGAGGCCTGTAGGTCCGGAACACCAGTCTCTTTGGAAGCATGTAGGGTTGGAACACCACCTGCCACCACATGTACCCGTGTAGTGTAGTGTCTTGAGAGTCCTTTGCAGTGTTGTAGTGTGTCAGCTTGAGACGGCTCCCTTCTCCTGGTGGATAGTTAGTGGTAAAGGCGACGGAATCATATGTGGTAGTAGATGATGCAGAGTGTGCTCGCTTCAGAGTCTCTGACCCTCTCGATGGAGAGGTCAGTTACTATTTATTTGTTACTGATCATTAAGAGGGAGTGAGACGAAGACGGAAGGATTAACATATCCCTATGTGATAATCCCGAGGGAGGAAAGGGAAAGTGATGTATGCCCAGGTGTTTCCGTAAGAGACAGAGACACTTGGCGAGGATGAGGTCAGGTGCGAGCTGTCACCAAAAGTGTTTTCTCAAGGGACAGGGACACTTGGCGAGGGTGAGGTGAGGTGGGATCTGTCACCAGAGAGAAGTGAAATTCCTCTGAGATACAACTCCACTGCGAACGAATCAGTGGAATTGCCGCGCATTCGCAGCAGATTTGCAGCGCGTTCGCAGCAGTTGCCGCGCGTTCCCAACTGAGCTTCCGCGCGTTCCCAACAGACTTGCAGCTGAGTCGCAGCGCGTTCGCCACGCGACGGCGAATGTTTTGGACTGTTCAAAACATTTGCAGCAGAGTTGCCACGGCTGGGAGTCGTAGCACGTTCACAGCAGTCATAGCACTAATGCAGCGCTGCCGCAGCGCTGTCGCTACTGTCGCAACTGATTCGCAGTTGCATTCGGTGTTGCAGCAAGTTCGCTGCGTTCGCAGCGGATTCGCCATAGTACCAACCTCTTCTACAAGCCCTTCATGCCTTTCTGTTAAGGTCAATGGATTGTATGTGCTTGCAAAGATGACAATGCATTCTCTCTCTCTCTCTCTCTCTCTCTCTCTCTCTCTCTCTCTCTCTCTCTCTCTCTCTCTCTCTCTCTCTCTCTCTCTCTCTCAGTAATGTGTGATTTTGTGAATGAAATATTTTTTATAACTTATTTGTTTGTATTTCGACTTCTTTTCAGCATCATGCAGCATTCTGATGGCGCGCACTCAAGGAGATCACACATAAACATGATATGGTTTATAAACGTCTTTTATATACTGTATATCGTCCATCAATGAGTCGCACTGAGTCGTTTTCAGTGCATTCGCAATGGAAAGGCAGCACATATGCAACGCGTTAGCAGCGTGTTCGCAACACATTCGCAGCACGTTCGGCAAGCATGAGAGTCGCCACACAATTGACGGCAGAGTCGCCGGTCAGGAAGTCGCAGCAGAGTCGCAGCGGAGTAGCCATCAAAATTCGCCAATATGTGAATGGAGCTTTACTAAAAGAAGAAGGCAGTAGACCCCTGCCGAAACGATAATTACTTCCAATGAGATCTAAAGCACTGGATCAGGGGGTGCTGTGAGCTTATCATTAAACCCAGCTGTGACCTCATTGAACGTTTCCTTTTGTGTCTCACAACACAAGGCAGAAGTCACACCCTAACCTCTAAAGATAACTATCTTCCTTCACACAAAACTACATGCAGCTAATTACACACACACTCTTCACTCAAAATTCAAAATTATCATGGCGAATCCTACACTAGTCCCGGAGTCCCCATCTGGGCAGAGGACCATAAATATCCCCAGGCCGGAGTGCTCTTCTAGTATCTACTTAAGTGCCTTGACATCCCCCTTTCAACTTTTTCTTCATTAACTTTTCCAACATTCTCGGTCTTGGATCTATTTTTCAATATGTAGAACACCACCTCTCCTCTACTAAACCTCATCTTCTTTTCCTCACTGAAACGCAGAGGCAACTGACGGAGGCAACTGACAGTAGCCCCTTTTCTGTTCCCTCCTATTTTCTTTACTTTCATTTTCAGTCTAAAGCTGAATGTCCACGACCTAGAGCAACTGGTGCAACACACTACTCGTATTCCTGACCGTCTTGGAAATATGCCCTACATTCTTGACGTTTTCCCTAACTTTTAATCCTTCTTCTAATGCTGTTACCCTATCTTCTCTATTGGGGTCCTCCGATCACAATCTCATATCTAAATCTTGTCCTATCGCTCTAATCCCTCCTCAGGATCTCTCAAAGTGGAGGTGCCTCTGCCGTTTTGCCTCTGCTAGTTGGCAGGATCTGGAGAGATATTATGCTGATTTTCCTTTGAATGACTACTGCTTCCGTGTTAGAGACCCGTCTCTGTCTCCTGAGCGTATAACAGAGGTGATAGTGTTTGGCATGGAGGCGTACATTCCTCACTCTTTCTCTCGACCTTAACCTTTCAAACCTTGGTTTAACACAGCCTATTCTCATACTATACGTGACAAAGAGGTGGCCCACCAAAAGGTACTTGAGCCTTCCATCACCTGAATCTCATGTGCTTTATATTTCTGCTTGGAATCATGCCAAGTCTGTTCTCCAACTAGCCAAAAACTCCTTTATTAATAGAAAATGTCATAATATTTCAAGATCTAACTCCCCTCGTGACTTCTGGCACATAGCCAAAAACATCTCCAATAACTTTGCTCCTTTATCTTTCCCTTCTTTATTTTAACCTGATGGCACAACTGCCATCTCATTTATTTATAATGCTAAACTCTTCGCTCAAACCAAACCTCAAACCTAAAAACTGTACATTGGATAATTCAGGGCTTGTTCCTTCTTCTCCTCCACCCTCTGACTACTTTATGCTACCTATTTAAATCCTTCGCAATGATGTTTTCCATGTCCACGCTAGCCTAAACCCTTGGAAGCCTTATAGATCTGATGGGGTCCCTCCTATTGTTCTCCAAAAACATGCTTGCACCTTGTTTAGTCAAACTCTTTCAACTCCGTCTGTCAACATCTACCTTCCCTTCTTGCTGGAGGTTTGCCTACATTCAGCCTGTTCCTTAAAAGGGTGACCATTCTAATCCTTCAAACTACCGTCCTATTGCTTTAATTTCCTGTTTATCTAAAGTTTTTTTAATCTATCCTCAACAGAAAGATTCTTAAACATTTATCATTTCAGAATCTTTTATCTGATCGCCAGTATGGGATCCGTCAAAGCCGTTCTACTGGTGATCAGGCTTTCCTTACTGAGTCTTGGTCATTCTCTTTTAGAGATTTTGATGAGCCTTTTGCTGTTGCCTTAGACATATTAAAAGCTTTTGATAGAGTCTGGCAGTTAATTTCCAAATTACCCTACGGCTTATATCTTTCTCTCTGTAACTTCATCTAATGTTTTCTTTATGATCGTTCTATTGCTGCTGTGGTAGACGGTCAATATTCTTCTAAATTTATTGACAGTGGTGTTCCTCAGGGTTCTGTTTTCTCATCAACTCTCTCTCTATTATTCATCAATGATCTTCTAAACCAAGCTTCTTGTCCTATCCACGCTTACGCTGATGATACCACCCTACACTTTTCCATGTCTTTTTGTCGACGTTCAACCCTTCAGGAAGTAAACGGTTCACGCATGGAAGCCACAGAACGCCTGACTTCTGATTTCTTTAAAATTTCTGATTGGGGCTGAGCAAACTTCAAAAATTCAATTCCTCCATCTGTCAACACGACACAAACTTCCAGACAATTATCCACTCTTCTTCAATGACACTCAACTGTCCCCCTCTTCTACATTGAACATCCTCAGTCTGTCCTTTACTTATAATCTAAACTGGAAACTTCATCTCTCATCTCTAGCTAAAAGAGCCTCTAATAAGTTAGGCGTTCTCAGTCGTCTCCACCAGTTTTTCTCACCCCCCAGCTGCTAACTCTGTACAGGGGCCTTATCCATGTATTGAGTATGCTTCACATGTATGGGGGGTGATATCCACTCATACCGGTATTTTTACACAGGCTGGAATCAAAATCTTTTTGTTTTATCAACTCCTCTCCTCTAAATTTACCCTCTTTCTTATTGCTGTAATGTTGATTATCTTGCTATCTCCTACTGCTCTTTTCGTGACAACTACTCTGATCTTGCTAACTGTATGCCTTCCCCTCCTCCCGTGGCCTCGCTGCAAAAGAATTTCTTCTTTTTCTCATTCCTATTCTGTCTACCTCTCTAATGCAAGAGTTAACCATTATTCTCAATCATTCATCCCTTTCTCTAGTAAAATCTGAAACTCCCTGCCACCTTCCTATGAAGGTACCACCATGTACTTCCACCTTCTTATGACCTGAACTCTTTCAAGTGGTATGTTTCAAGACACATATCCTGTATTTTTTATTAACACTTTCCACTCTTTACGGGGACTGGCACTTCAGTCGGCGTTGCCATGTTTCCTCTACTCTGGTCGGTGGATGATGGCCTGACAACATTAGGTTTCGTCGCCCCCTGACCTGACCCGTGTTATGTGTGTGTATCTCTCTCTCTCTCTCTCTCTCTCTCTCTCTCTCTCTCTCTCTCTCTCTCTCTCTCTCTCTCTCTCTCTCTCTCTCTCTCTCTCTCTCTCTCTATATATATATATATATATATATATATATATATATATATATATATATATATATATATATATATATATATATATATATATATATATATATATATATATATATATATATATATATATATATATATATATATATATATATATATATATATACAGGTTGTCCCATAAGTCTAGACTCATAGAATTTCTCATATTACTGACCAGAGAGGAGAGGATTCAAGTTATTATGCTCTCAGGGGCTCATAGCCATCGAAAAGTTGATATCTGGCTGTCAGCTGACTGTGAACTGGAAACTTCACATCTCATCTCTAGCTTCAATGAAGTTAGGTGTTCTGAGATGTCTCCGCCAGTTTTTCTCACCCCCCCAGCTGCTAACTCTGTACAAGGGCCTTATCCGTCCATGTATGGAGTATGCTTCACATGTCTGGGGGGTTCCCCTCATACTGCTCTTCTAGACAGGATGGAATCAAAAGCTTTTCGTCTCATCGACTCCTCTCCTCTAACTGACTGTCTTCAGCCTCTCTCTCACCGCAGCAATGTTGCATATCTAGCTGTCTTTTACCGCTATTTTCATGCTAACTGCTCTTCTGATCTTGCTAACTGTATGCCGCCCCTCCTCCCGCGGCCTCGCTGCACAAGACTTTCTTCTTTCTCTCACCCCTATTCTGTCCACCTCTCTAACGCAAAAGTTAACCAGTATTCTCAATTATTCATCCCTTTCTCTGGTAAACTCTGGAACTCCCTGCCTGCTTTTGTATTTCCACCTTCCTATGACTTCAAGAGGGAGGTTTCAAGACACTTATTCATCAATTTGTGACCACTGCTTTCACCCTTTTATGGGACTGGCATTTCAGTGGGCATTTTTTTTTTTATTGGATTTTTGTTGCCCTTGGCCAGTGTCCTTCCTACATAAAAAAAAAAAAAAAATTGTATGTCTGTCTGTCTGTTTGTCAGTCTGCATGTCTGTCTGTCTGTATGTCAATTTCTTTGTATCAGTCACATCAGTCATTACAATTATATATATATATATATATATATATATATATATATATATATATATATATATATATATATATATATATATATATATATATATATATTTTTTTTTTTTTTTTATGTAGGAAGGACGCTGGCCAAGGGCAACAAAAATCCAATAAAAGAATATGCCCACTAAAATGCCAGTCTCATAAAAGGGTCAAAGCAATAGTCAAAAAAGTAGGGAGTTCCAGAGTTTACCAGAGAAAGGGATGAATGATTAAGGATACTGGTTAACTCTTGCGTTAGAGAGGTGGACAGTATAGGGATGATAGAAAGAAGAAAGTCTTGTGCAGCGAGGCCGCGGGAGGAGGGGAGGCATGCAGTTAGCAAGATCAGATGAGCAGTTAGCATGAAAATAGCGGTAGAAGACAGCTAGATATGCAACATTGGGGCGGTGAGAGAGAGGCTGAAGACAGTCAGTTAGAGGAGAGGAGTTGATGAGACGAAAAGCTTTTGATTCCACCCTGTCTAGAAGAGCAGTATGAGTGGAACCCCCACAGACATGTGAAGCATACTCCATACATGGACGGATAAGGCCCTTGTACAAAGTTAGCAGCTGGGGCGGTGAGAGAAACTGGCGGAGACGTCTCAGAACACCTAACTTCATAGAAGCTGTTTTAGCTAGAGATGAGATGTGAAATTTCCAGTTCAGATTATAAGTAAAGGACAGACCGAGGATGTTCAGTGTAGAAGAGGAGGACAGTTGAGTGTCATTGAAGAAGAGGGGATAGTTGTCTGGAAGGTTGTGTCGAGTTGATAGATGGAGGAATTGAGTTTTTGAGGCATTGAACAATACCAAGTTTGCTCTGCCCCAATCAGAAATTATAGAAAGATCAGAAGTCAAGCGTTCTGTGGTTTCCCTGCATGAAATGTTTACCTCCTGAAGGGTTGGACGTCTATGAAAATACGTGGAAAAGTGCAGGGTGGTATCATCAGTGTAGGAGTGGATAGGACAAGAAGTTTGGTTTAGGGTTTACCATTATAAGTAAAGGACAGACCGAGGATGTTCAGTGTAGAAGAGGGGGACAGTTGAGTGTCATTGAAGAAGAGGGGATAGTTGTCTGGAAGGTTGTGTCGAGTTGATAGATGGAGGAATTGAGTTTTTGAGTCATTGAACAATACTAAGTTTGCTCTGCCCCAATCAGAAATTATAGAAAGATCAGAAGTCAAGCGTTCTGTGGCTTCCCTGCATGAAATGTTTACCTCCTGAAGGGTTGGACATCTATGAAAAGACGTGGAAAAGTGCAGGGTGGTATCATCAGTGTAGGAGTGGATAGGATAAGAAGTTTGGTTTAGAAGATCATTAATGAATAATAAGAAGAGAGTGGGTGACAGGACAGAACCCTGAGGAACACCACTGTTAATAGATTTAGGAGAACAGTGACCGTCTACCACAGCAGCAATAGAACGGTCAAAAAAGGAAACTTGAGATGAAGTTACAGAGAGAAGGATAGAAACCGTAGGAGGGCAGTTTATAAATCAAAGCTTTATGCCAGACTCTATCAAAAGCCTTCGATATGTCCAATGCAGCAGCAAAAGTTTCACCAAAAAAAAGAGGATGAACAAGACTCGGTAAGGAAAGCCAGAAGATCACCAGTAGAGCGGCCTTGACGGAACCCATACTGGCGATCAGATAGAAGGTTGTGAAGTGATAGATGTTTAAGAATCTTCCTGTTGAGGATGGATTCAAAAACTTTAGATAGGCAAGAAATTAAAGCAATAGGACGGTAGTTTGAGGGATTAGAACGGTCACTCTTTTTAGGAACAGGTTGAATGTAGGCAAACTTCCAGCAAGAAGGAAAGGTAGATGTTGACAGACAGAGCTGAAAGAGTTTGACTAGGCAAGGTGCAAGCACGGAGGCACAGTTTCGAAGAACAATAGGAGGGACCCCATCAGGTCCATAAGCCTTCCGAGGGTTTAGGCCAGCGAGGGCATGGAAAACATCATTGCGAAGAATTTTAATAGGTGGCATGAAGTAGTCAGAGGGTGGAGGAGAGGGAGGAACAAGCCCAGAATCGTCCAAGGTAGAGTTTTTTTAGCAAATGTTTGAGCGAAGAGTTCAGCTTTAGAAATAGATGTAATAGCAGTGGTGCCATCTGGTTGAAATAAAGGAGGGAAAGAAGAAGCAAAGTTATTGGAGATATTTTTGGCTAGATGCCAGAAGTCACGAGGGGAGTTAGATCTTGAAAGGTTTTGACATTTTCTGTTAATGAAGGAGCTCTTGGCTACTTGGAGAACAGATTTGGCATGGTTCCGGGCAGAAATATAAAGTGCATGAGATTATATATATATATATATATATATATATATATATATATATATATATATATATATATATATATATATATATATATATATATATATATATATATATATATATATATATATATATATATATATATATATATATATATATATATATATATATATTCATCATTCATATATTTCATCTCACATGCGCTGTCTTCACGTGGCCAGCCTCACCTATTTTTAAACTGTTTTCCTTCCTATCGCTCTCTCAAGGAAATACCACACCTTCCCTACATTCCTGCCAGTTCTTAGAGAAAACACCTGCATTTTCTCTTCTCGTCCTCCTGGCCACTGGCGAAAATAACATCCTCTACCATTGGTCCTTTCACCCTATTTAGAGACAGCTCATTGGTCATTTCTTCATCTCAGATCCTGAATCCTGATCCATTTCTTTCACATAAATAGAGCCTGTACAGGTAGTTCGAGTCAGTTCCAGACAGAAAGAGAGAGAGAGAGAGAGAGAGAGAGAGAGAGAGAGAGAGAGAGAGAGAGAGAGAGAGAGAGAGAGAGAGAGAGAGAGAAGGGAGGGAGGGAGGGAGGGAGAGAGAGAGAGAGAGAGAGAGAGAGAGAGAGAGAGAGAGAGAGAGAGAGAGAGAGAGAGAGAGAGGAGGGAGGGAGGGAGGGAGGGAGAGAGAGAGAGAGAGAGAGAGAGAGAGAGAGAGAGAGAGAGAGAGAGAGAGAGAGAGAGAGAGAGAGAGAGAGAGAGAGAGAGAGAGAGAGAGAGAGAGAGCACATAAGTTCAGTTCAATCCATCAGAGAGTTCAGATCAGTGACAGAGTCAGTCTTCACAGAGAGAGAATCAAGCATCGTCACGTCCGTCCATCATTAAATCAAGAGGAAACCTTATCAAAATCTTGTGTTCCTTTACTCACACATTCAACCATAATCCAAACCTCTACCCACGATCTCCACGCTACCAACAATATTTATTGGAGAAGCAGTCAGCCACCACCATTTATCCTGCCACCATCATCTCCAGCAATATCCAGTAAGTCAAGCAAGCAGTGGTCTCTCCAAAACAGTGGTGCAGCAAAATCTATCTGATATAGTAGTGGCCAGCGGTATCCAGCTACTACCAGGTCCTCCAGAGTTAATCGATACAATTAGTGTGCAGCGGTGTTGAGCGATTGAAGAATACACAAACTCTCGACTCTCTCTCAAAAATCTAGTACACGCTGAGACACAAGTATCACACCACCATCGCAGGTAAGTTGCGAGGCGTTATCATTTATCACTCAGACGACATTGTTGGTGTATCGCTCTCGACATGGCAAGTCGTGGTCCAATCTTGTCTGTCCCTCACCACGCTTCAGTCCTGGGTCAACACACCCCCACGTGCTCTCCGTCGCTCCTGCCTCATCTACCTGTCGCCACACCTGTCATCACGCCTGTTCCTGCTGTGCGCCGGCCTGCTTCTTCTGGAGGTCCGGGTGTCCCTTGGCTCCTTCCCCGAGCCACCCCCACCCACCACCCTCTCCCATCCGAATACTCGCGGTCACGCCTCATCTGGTCATCTCCCCGAGCTGCGGTACACACTGGATCGCCGCGCCTGTCGCCACCACTCCCCTGCCGCCGCCCTCTCACTGCCCAGACTTGGCCAAGGTCATCTCTCTCCACATCTTTTCCCAGCTACAGTGTTCCCAGTCATCATGTTGTCACTTCATCACCGCCAAATTTAAGTGTTTCATCTGCTTTTGATTATTCTCGTCCTTTCCACTCTTCTTTCTTCTGATATTAAGTAGTGTCTATCTATCTATTTATCTATCTATCTATCTATCTATCTATCTATTTATCTATCTGTCTGTCTGTCTGTCTGTCTCCCTATCTGTTTCCTGCCTGTCTGTCTGTCTGTCTGTCTGTCAATCCGTGTATATATTATTCCCTTCAGTCCCTCATTATTATTTATTGTTGTCTATGTTATCATATATGATTACTGAGTCCGTTCCACTCATCTACCACTCTATTTGGTTCTCAAACAGAGTGGTAGATGAGTGGAACGGACTCAGTAATCATGTAGTTAGTGCTAGGACACTAGAGAGCTTTAAGAGAAGATTAGACAAGTTAATGGATGGGGATAACAGATGGAAATAGGTAGGTGTGTTTCATACAGGGACTGCCACGTGTAAGCCTGGTTGCTTCTTTCAGCTTCCCTTATTTCTTATGTTCTTATGTTCTTATGTAAGTTAGTGGCATCCCCTCCCTCCTATCGCTCTCGACGTGGAAAATGGTGCTCCGATCTTGCCTGTCCCTCACCACACTTCAATCCTGGGTCAGCACACCTTCATGTGCTCTCCGTCGCTCCTACCTCATCTCCCCGTGGCATTCTGTGTATCATATTGTGTGCTATTCTGTGTATCATATTCTGTGCTATTCTGTGTGTTTCATACTTCTGTATATGTTCTTCACTGATTCTCTGTGCGATTCACGTCTCTTATGAAAACACGGTTACAGTTTGCATGATCTTCATCACTACCTGTTACATGTCTGCTGAAAATACCATGACACCTCAAATCACATGAGATTCCAAACTTATCTGGAGCTGGCATAAAAACCGTTTATCAGTTTATTCAGAGGATTGAGGAGGAATGTACCAGACGTTCAGCCACGCCTGATAAGGATAAAATATCCATTTTTTAAATCTCATGTCTGTCACGAGCCGTCAAGTCTCGCTGGCCTGTTGGTGAAATCAGATAAATTCACTTCTCTCACTATCTTTGATGACTTCACCACTCACCTCAGAAATCATTTCCAGAGTCATTCAAAGCTTGGAGTCACCCATTCTCTCCTCAAACTCTCAAAATCTATCACATAGCACGTCCACTCACACATTAATCCTTACAAGGCAGAAAACACAGCTTCCTCTCTGAGCTCGGAATTGATCTCTCAGCTTCACCACTCACCTCAGAAATAATAAGAAAAATAATAAGAAAATAATCCAAGATTCAAATTGGTTTACTGATGACTCACTGTCAAAAGGATGAGTTAAAAGGCTCATAGCTTATCATTTGTTTACTATCTTCCTTGATGTTCACAATTTCCAGGTAGTAAGTGAAATTGAATTCAACAAAACCAGATTATATGATGTCTGCAAAGTCATATCTAATAAGCGTCCTCTTCCCAGCTCTGAGCCTCTTCAGGCAATTGATTCCTCTTCACCTGATTCTTTCATCTCACCTCATCACCCACCTTCTTGTTCTTCTTCACCTTCTCGTGGACGTTACACAAAACGTACATTCTCTTTGCTTAGATATCAGCATACTTGATCGAAATCGAGATCAAGAAATGTCACCTGCACCCGTTGCAAACTGCCTGGTCATGTTATCACGCAGTGTAAGGTTGTTCTTAATAGCTCAAGAAGACACTCATTCAACCCTGATGCATTCTGTTCCTTCAACAAAAGGGTAGGTCATTTCTTGCAAGACTGCAGGCATTATTATTCACAGTCTCAGGTTGCTCAACGAAAATCGTTGGGAAACTTTTCGCGCCCTTCTCTGGCCAATCCATCATAACATTATCATCAATTCTCAAATCATCACCTTCTTATGTACCTAAACAGCGTACAAAGCACAAGGTATGCTTCACTCATCATCTTAACTCAGCACTTCCTTCAGTTAACATTAGATATGCAAAATTATTCAATGGCAATGTCACAGATGTTGCGTGTCACTCTGCACCATACAAAGCTTTCTTTGACATGGGTGCTGCTGTTAACCTTATCAAGATGGATGTATTTAGGAGACTCTCTTCCTCTTCTCAGAATCACATCACTGCATTACCTCCTGGGAAAATTATCTTACCCCATAGGCAAGTACTCTTAGCACTGTCTTTATCACCGCAGCAACCAGACACGTGTGATTATTTCTACAATGTATCAAATATATCTTTTAATGCTGATCTTCTCATAGGCTTCAACACCATATACAAGTATGACATCACCTTATTCCATGCTATCAATGAAATCGCTCAAGTGGATACTTACATTCCTGCTGTTCTTCCCTATGATACTTCTTCTCCTGCAGTTGGAACTATTCCTTCTTCTAGCGACTAGATATTATCTACATGGGATTCTCATGTTACAACATCTACTTTGTCAGTCTCACAGCCTCATTCTCAACCATCTTCCCAATCAGACCACGATGTAACTATTCGTAAACACATTTCCAAGAGAAGGTAGTAGGTACCTGCTGAGGTCGAAAGCAGTGGATCAGGGGATGCTGTAAACTTATCATTAAAACCAGCTGTGATCTCACTGAACGTTTCTCTTTGTGTCTCACAACACAAAGGGGCGGTCACAACCTGCCCTCTAAAGACAACTCTTCCTCCACACAAAACTACAAGCACCTAATAACACACACACACACACACACACACCCTTCACCGAAAAATTCAAAATTATCATGGTAACTCCTACACTAGCCTAGGAGCTCCCATCTGGGGAGTGGACCGCAAATGTCCCCCGGTCGGATTGCTTTTCTGATAACGACCTTAAGTGTCTTGACATGTAGGAGTACATAGATACACCATTAGAAGTTCGAGGTAGGTTCCAGTAATGCGGTTTACACCTCGTTGGGTACTGCCACGGTCTCGGTCATTCGGCTGACAGGACGCCTACTTAAAACACCACACACTCACGCCTGCAATGGTTTTCCTTTATTGTGATTTAAGCACCACCTGCAGTTTGGGACTCTGTTGTACACTTGCTGTGACCGTGTCTGGGGAATTTAACTGCGCCTGTGAACAGCGCCCGCAAATAAACTCACGGCACCTTGCTGTGACCGTGTCTGGGGAATCTAACTGGGCCTGTGAACAGCGCCCGCAAATAAACTCACGGCACCTGTCTGGAAGCTTCTGTACCGATCTCCGCTCTACAAGTGGTGACCCCGGAGTGACCAGACGTAACGTGATCATCGTGGAGCAGGGACGGCCTACGGACTGTGGTGATTGGTGGCAGACTATAACTACACAGTGACTATATGCTGGTCGTCCAGGTACTCTATTATTTTACTTTTGTCCTGTTTGGAATCTATGCCCTTGGAACTACGCCGAACCAGGACGAGGGTTCGCTACTTACATCTAGTGCGTCGCAGGATAGTGTTTCTTCCGTGACCACAGGTGTTGCCGTCAAACCACCACCCTTTGATGAGACTTCAGTAACACGCTGGTTTACAATAATTGAATCACAGTTTGTTCTTGCCAAGATCACTGTTTCAAGTACTAAATTTCACCATATATTATCAAATTTGCCACTTAGAGTAATCAATCAATTGTGATGAAGTCATCAATTCTTCAGACTATGGTGAATTAAAGCAATCTTTGATATCTCTTTTCACCAGGTCAAAACCTGAACTTTTTGACTCTCTTGTTAATCAAAATAACATAATGTGTGACAGACCTTCCACGTATTTGAGAGAGTTGCGTAAAATAGCTGCTCAACTAGGGGTGGATCATTCCTTTATAAAGTTAAAATTTTTGAAAGCATTACCTAGTAGCATCAGACCTCTCCTAGTGACATATGAGGAGAGCTCTACACTAGAGGAACTGGCTCGTGTAGCTGAGACATTATTGGCCTATGGCTCAAGTAATGCGAGTGTAAACAACAGCGCTAATGTTTCCATGGTGGAAGGTGGACAAGGGTCCAGGCCTGCGAGCCGGAATAGAGATAATGGTAATAGAGGCCCAAATTTCACTTCAGCTTGTCAGGATAATGTATTTTCTAGAACTTGTGTTCCCATTGGAGTGCGCGCCTTTCATGAAGGTCAGCGTCCTCAGGTGTGCAGGTACCATCTGTATTATGGTAACAGGGCAAAATCATGTAAACGATGGTGTATACTTTCTTCTACAGCTTCTAATATTTTACCAGAATCTCGCCCTAATTCTCGTATTCCACCAGGCGGGAAACTAGTAGGGCAGTCTGTAGAAATATCAGTTGCGACCGTCGGACTGCCACTTAGAGTAAGTGCCACAATCGGTTGCAAGAATTACCAATTTTTGATAGATACTGGTTCATCACTTTCGCTGCTTCCTAATGAATCAGAACTTACTCCATTCCTCAGGCCAACTGCTGTTACTCTTACTAATGCTTCAGGTAAACCCATACGTTGTTATGGTGAAGTCGATGTAGACCTTGGGATACGATGTATTAGGCGTTCTTTCCCTTGGTCTTTCGTCATTGCTGACGTTATACATCCAATTTTGGGAACCAATTTTCTTGCAGCTAACTCACTAATGGTAGACTAAAATCCAGTCGCTAATAGACTCCTCTACCCAATGTAAGATTCCTCTTGAAGTTTCTTATTCTCCTATTTATTCATATTTGGTTAATTATAATGTGGTAGACTCAAAAGCTGAACTACTTTCTCAGTTTCCGGTTCTCACTTCACCTTTGCAGTTGTCAGCTACCACACCTCCTGTGGAAACTATACACCATCGTATTGATACAGGTGACTCACCTCCTATACATTTCAAAGCAAGACCTTTGACAGGTGAGAAGCTCAAAGCGGCTAAAGATGAATTTCAGTTTTTGCTTAATGCCGGAATCATTCGGCGCTCTAACGCTCCTTGGGCGTCTCCTCTGCACCTCGTGCCTAAGAAGGAGCCCGGTGCTTGCAGACCTTGTGGTGACTATCGCGGACTCATTAACGTAACTGTGAATGATAAATATCCCATACCACATTTGCGCTGTCTCACCATGTCACTTAAGGGTAAGACCATATTTTCAAAGATCGATTTGCAGCGTGCATACTTACAGATCCCTGTGGCCAAAGATGATGTACCTAAGACTGCAGTATGCACATCGTTTGGTCTGTTTGAATTTTTGTATATTTTTGTATAGCGCAGGTTCCACTTTTCAGCGCTTCATTGATACCATATTGGTTAATGTTAAGAACACTTTCACCTACTTGGATGACATCTTAGTAGCTAGTACAACTCTTGAAGAACACATTGCTGATGTTAAGACTGTTCTTTCTACTTTAGCAAAACACAACTTAAGACTATCTATAGATAAATGTGAATTTTTCAAGTCCTCGCTCACCTTCCTTGGCTATGATGTCAGTGCTCATGGAATTAGACCACCTCAAAACCGCGTCACTGCAATTTCAGTTTCCTTTACCTCAAACTTCAACTGTATTGCGCCATTTTATGGGGATGCTAAATTTCTTTAGACCAATGATCCCTAATTTTGCCGATGTTGCTTATTCATTGACAGAACTCTTACGGCATAATCCATCTTCTAAATCTCTCTCATGGACAGATGTTGCAAGGGACTCCTTCAACAATTTGAAGCAAGCCCTAGTCACCTGTCCTACCCTCGCCTATCCCTCTCAGAAGGCAACTGATTACCAGCTTGTGACTGACAGCTCGAGCTTCGCAGTTGGCGCAGCTCTATACCAGGTTATAGATGACACGCCTACGCCTCTAGGATTTTATTCCAAAAAGCTCTCTGACACTCAGAAAACCTATTCCACCTATGACAGAGAACTCTTAGCTTCTTATTTGGCTGTCATTCACTTTAAAACACTCATTGATGGCCACTCGGTCACCTTGTTCCTTGACCATAAACCTTTAGTTTCTGCCTTTCATTCTAAGTCAGTTGCAAAGTCTGATAGGCAACAACGGCAACTTTCTTTAATCTCTGAATATGTATCATCAGTAGTGTACATCCGTGGGGACAACAATGTTGTTGCCGATTGTTTATAAAGACCATCATGTGCAATTTCAGTTGATTCTTTCGATTTGTGTGGCATAGCTCGTTCCCAGGAAGGTGACACCGAGGTCGGTTTGTACAAGGAGATTATCCAATTATACCTTGCCCTCTAATTTTGCTCTATGGTGCGACATATCTACCAACGCACCAAGACCGTTTGTTCCTTCTTCTCTTAGGATAAATGTCATTCATTCTTTACACGATCTATCTCATCCTGGTATTAAAGCCACTGCTAAAATAATTAAACAACGTTATTTCTGGCCTTGTATGGACAAAGATATAAAGGAGTTTGTAACGAATTGTCTTAAATGTCAACAAGCTAAAACACACTGACACACAAAATCACCAGTTTCTCCTATTTCTACTCCTACTGATCGCTTCCAGACTGTTCATATAGATATTGTTGGACCATTGCCTCCTGCTACTCTTCCTAACTACCCATACCCTCTCCCATACAATTACCTTCTCACTTGCATTGACAGAGCGACAAGATGGACGGAAGCTATACCTGTAATAGACACCACCGCGAGCTCCGTCGCTATTGCATTCGTGGTTGGTTGGATTTCTCGTTTTGGAGTACCGCTACAGGTAGTGACAGACAGAGGTGCTCAATTTGAAAGTGAGTTGTTTTCCGAGCTTTCCTCAATTATTGGCTTCCATCACATGCGAACAACTGCTTATCATCCTCAAGCGAACGGTATCATTGAACGCCATCACCGCTCTCTAAAATCAGCGATACGTGCTAGACAAGAGAACTGGTTTTATGCTTTGCCCATAGTCTTACTTGGATATCGCTTGACACCTAATATGACCAGTTACTCGCCATTCACTGCTGTCACAGGAACTCATATGTTGTGTCCTTCTGCAATTATCACTAAAGACTCGCCAATATCAACAAAGATACTATACACCGCTTGATTAAAGAAATTCAGGCCATTGATTTTTATAACTTTTCATCAGGTGAATGTCACTCCTCATCTAAACCATATGTTCCTAACGTTCTGTTTTCATGTTCAAAGGTCTGGGTGCGGATTGACAGAGTTCGCAAAAGTTTAGAAGCTCCTTATTCGGGATCTTATGAAGTAATACAACGTGACCCGAAATATTTCATCCTCAGACTACTTCAGGGTGACACGTCTGTATCTATTGACCATTTGAAGCCAGCTTATATACCAATCACCAGACAAGCACCATCTAATGATAGAGATGACCTGACTACGTCTACCTTAGACTCTAATTCATCTCCTTTGCCTGATATCTCTGCTTCTACACCTTCCCCTTCTGCTTATTTCCAGTCTGATCTTTCTCGCCATACCATACCTAACTTCCCTCGTACAACTCGTTTAGGGAGGACAGTGTATTTCAATCAACACCCTCACTATTTATATTACTAGGTGAACTCCGTTATTGAGGGGGGAGTATTGTAGGAGTACATAGATACACCATTAGAAGTTCGAGGTAGGTTCCAGTAATGCGGTTTACACCTCGTTGGGTACTGCCACGGTCTCGGTCATTCGGCTGACTGGACGCCTACCTAAAGCACCACACACTCACGCCTGCAATGGTTTTCCTTTATTGTGATTTAAGCATCACCTGGAGTTTGGGTCTCTGTTGTATACTTGCTGTGACCGTGTCTGGGGAATCTAACTGCGCCTGTGAACAGCGCCCGCAAATAAACTCACGGCACCTGTCTGGAAGTTTCTGTACCAATCCCCGCTCTACAGACACTCCCTCAACTTTTTCTTCATTAACTTCTGCTGCAACATTCGCGGTCTAAGATCTAATTTTCAATCTGTAGAACACCACCTCTCCTCTTCTAAACCTCATCTTCTTTTCCTCACTGAAACTAAGGTGTCTGAGGCAACTGACAGTAGCCCCTTTTCTGTTCCCTCCTACTTTCTCTATCCTCATTTTCAATCCAAAGCTGGATGTTGCGTTTATGTGCGCAACGACTTAACCTGCTCTCGTGGCCACGCTCTTGAATCTTCCGAGTTTTCCACCATCTGGCTACGACTATAGAATCACTCTCAAACTAAATTTATCTGTGCTGTATACCTCTCACCTAATTCCTCTGATTATAAGAAATTCTTTGACTACTTAACTCCCAAAATGCAGCACATTCTGACTCTTTTCCCTTTTGCAGAGATCTCTATTCTTGGAGACTTCAATGTTCACCACCAGCTTTGACTTTTCTCTCCCTTCACTGACCATCCTGGTGAATTAGCCTTCAACTTTGCTATCCTCCACTACCTAGAGCAATTGGTGCAACACCCTACTCGTATTCCTGATCGACTTGGAGATACGCCAAACATTCTTGATCTTTTCCTGACCTCTAATCCTTCTGCTTATGCTGTCACCCTCTCTTCTCCGTTGGGTTCCTCCAATCAAAATCCCATATCTGTATCTTGTCCTGTCGCTCCAATCCCTCCTCAGCATCCCCTAAGCGAAGGTGCCTCTGGTGTTTTGCCTCTGCTAGTTGGTGGGGACCTGAGGAGGTATTCTGCTAATTTCCCTTGGAATGACTACTACTTCAGTGTGCCGAGCACATGGCAAAGATGATAGGGTCTGGCATGGAGGCGTACATTCCTCACTTTTTCTTGACCTAAACCTTCTAAACCTTGGTTAAACACAGCTTGTTCTCGTGCTATACATGATAGAGAGGTGGGCCACAAAAGGTACTTAAGCCTATATATATATATATATATATATATATATATATATATATATATATATATATATATATATATATATATATATATATATATATATATATATATATATATATATATATATATCATATTTATATTTTGTTATATGCTGGTTATAGTTTGTAATTGCATTGTACAGTACATATTAAAATTTCGACTATTTCCACACAATGGCAAGAGAACAACAGAAGCACCTGACCCCTCCCAAGTCGCACAGGTGACATGTGACTCGTGAGTCGTGAGGCCTGGGTGTGTAGGCCTAAGTGGATTGATTTTTAATGTGAAAATAGCACATATTTTATTGATATTCCTTCCATTTATATTATAAACATAATTGTTTCACTCCTTACCCATCTTGGAACTACAGAGGAAGTCTAGAAAAACAATGCTATATATATTTTTTTTTCAGCAACACTGTAAAATAAGTATGCCACGTTTCTTTGTAGTTGTATAAGTACTTTATGCATATTAAGCTTATTTTTTATTGATATACTATAATATTTACTTTAAATTGCAGTGGTAGTATACATTTAGTTACCTATGATTCCTTTTACATATATCACAGCAATTACACATCGCTAATTTAGGATAGGAAGTATGGCCACGCCGCAGGCAGGGGAGTCCCTGTGTTGACCCCACCTAATCCTTGGTTTTAGAGTGGTGGGACTTTAGTACATATTACTCTACTCCGTGTTAAGGCTTGCTGAGACCCATCTTTATGTTGTGGTGTAATTTTGGAAATCAAGTAACCCCAAGCGAAAAATGTTAATTAAATATAAATCTCCCTTCACCTTGCTTATGTATTAAAAAAAAATGCTGTTTTCTTAGATCCCTGTAACATTGTTAACACTATAATTAAAATTTCTAAAACTTTTAATAAAAAAGAGAGACATCCAAAAGTATACAAAAGCAGCAATGCTAAATATGCAAATATGAAGGAAGCAATATACTTTTTGCCATACTTGCACACACACACACACACACACACACACACACACACACACACACACACACACTACATTTCCTGCCTGCCCACATGGTCTTGTTGCTGGATAGCATAACACAAAACACAAAGAAGAGTAGTACTCATTTTAAAATCACCCAAGCAAAACCTTTACTGATTAAAAAAAATAATAATAATAATGATAATAACAATGAATGAATAGATAAATGAATAAATATATACAATGAATATAGAAGTTGCTACATTTAATTTAATTAAATAATAATAATTTAATTAAATAATAATTTAATTGAACGACCTTAGTCGTTCTATTGAATATAGCAGGTCACTAAAACAACATATACAGTATAATGTTGATAATTATGTAAGAGAACAAGATCTTGTGTAGTTTCCTTACCTCCAAATTGGGATTGGAATCAACAGATTGTAGTAAAGCCCAGTTTGTTGGTAGATCTTCAGGATGCATGTCCACAAGAGCTTTCCTGTTGATTATTAAATAAGAAAATTAATAGATATATACTCAACACTGGTGGATTATTTTATTCCTTCATAGTTAAACAACACACTTGTGATAATAGATTATATTACCAC
This sequence comes from Scylla paramamosain, assembly GCF_035594125.1. Classification (NCBI taxonomy): domain Eukaryota; kingdom Metazoa; phylum Arthropoda; class Malacostraca; order Decapoda; family Portunidae; genus Scylla; species Scylla paramamosain. The sequence continues at coordinate 15,653,966 of NC_087173.1, forward strand.
TGGTGGATAATTTCTTCCTTCAATAATAGATTATATTACTAATATAATAATATGATAATATATTATATTACTGTATTAACAAGAAACAAGAAACAAGAAAAAAAATAAAAGAAGAGAAGATAGAATAAGTAAAAAGAAAGAATAAATGGAGAAGACGGATGAAGTAAGGAGAAAACAAGTGGTCACTCCATCTAGAAGGTATTAACACTTGACATCGAGGAACCGAGGAAAACAACAAACAGACGCAGGACCCACGCAGGGCAAAAACAAGAAGAAGGCTATAAACCACTTGGGCGAGGGCAGCCTGGGACAAAAGGCGGTTAACGAGAATGTAGAGGACAAGGCAAAGAAAGCGATAGAAAGGGAAAGTAAAACAGATCAGGAAGTGTAAGGCAGCAGAAGGAAAGGTTAGCCTATATAAACATACGAACACCCACTTCAGCTCCGCCTCCAAACTGCCCCTATACCCTGACTGGCCTTCTGTATCAAGTACTACGCCTGTGGCCGGATCATATACGTAAATAAGAAACGTGAATGGTTAATATGTTAAATGTTATGGAAATAGAGATAATTTTCTGAGTGAAATATATGAATTAGACAGTAACAGACAGAGAGGCAAAGGTTTCAGAGGACTTGACCAGAGATAGGTCTAGATGTACGGAATAACTTTAAGTAAGTGGAACTTGAAGGTGTAATGCAGTGTAGAAATCAACTGTCTTTTAAAATGGGGGATTAGGAATTTACATGTTTTATATTTGGTATAAATGGTTTGTATGGTGTACGAAATTTTACTTAATTACAAAATATTTATGGTAATTGATGTGATGCTGATATCGTTGTGTTTTCTAAATAAAAATTAATTGCACTGACTGAAAATTAGCTGTGTTTATGAATCTGATGTGCACGATGATTACGTTAATTAATGAATATGTTGAAAGTGGCACCAACTAACTTTGAACGAACTGAAGATAAATTCGAGTGAGAAACGTTGACTTGTAAGAAATGTAAATAATAATTAGTAGCAATTCATTAAAATCTGAAAATGTTTGTGAGTTTCCAGTAGCCTTTAAAATACCAAATCCATGCAACATCTCGATCTACGACACACTAATCAATCTTTTTCGTTTAAAACTTCACACAAATAACTGCGAAATAGCGCAATGCGCTGTATTTAATGATCTTTAATTCAAGCCTAAAAGAAAGGACAGTTAAAATGACATAACAATTATAGTCGTTACAAGCCAAACTGATTAAGACGCCACTGCTCCCTGCCTCCTCCTCTTCCTCTCGCCGTGGCAGCTCACAGAATGTTCTTCCACTGCTCTTTATTGTATTTTGAATATTTTCATTTAAGTAATTATTCTTCCTATATGCTGGTTTATAAAAAGAAAAAAATATCAAAAGGAAAATAATAATATCAAGATATTGATCTTTCAGAAAATTTATAGAAACAAACATTATTTATGTCAATACACTCCGTGTAGCGGCGCATGTCGAGTTGTGTGTTTGTATAAATTATTTATTTATTTACTTTCACAACTTCTCTGAAAAGTCACTACTTTGATACCATCATTGTTTTCACATGAATATTTTTTTTTCTTAAACTGCTAAGGGTAAGGATAACTGATAAATCGATTCAAAATATTTTAAATGTAAAAGGAATGAGAATGTGGAAAGAACATCATGAGAAGGAGGCAAGGGAGTGGCTTCCACATCAGCTTAGTCTGCACAAGTAATAATTCCCGTATTGGAATTCAGCTAATCACATAAAAAGAAAGGTTGAAATTTAATGAAAATTTAACCTAGTGTTGAAAGTATTATGAAACAGCTTCACACCAAAATCCAAACCATTTAAACTTTCTTTTCAGTAATACATATAAATATATATATATATATATATATATATATATATATATATATATATATATATATATATATATATATATATATATATATATATATATATATATATATATATATATATATATATGCTGATGAATCCTGTACATCATGCTGATCAAAACAAACTTAAAAAATGTAAAATTGGAAAAAAAAGTTACTTTTTAAGTATTGAAAGTCACTAAAAAAAAGATAACTATGAGAAAATGATCATCAAAGTTTCGTCACAAAATTAGTCTTATATCAATACATTTAATAAAATTTTACTTAATAAGCTTTACATCTCTATTATTCTACCTTCCAATAAAAAAATAATAATAATAATAATAATGATAATAATAATAATAAAAAGACATTCCATTAAAAAAAAAAAAATTACAAAATCTTTTTGACACATAGTTGATATATTCTTCTTTTATCACAGAGTACTATGTTCCATATGGTCCTTCACCATTCCCCCATCTTCCACACTGCCGTATAGGCTGCAGATTTTCCATTACCAACAAATACTACATAAAATTTTAGCCAATGATCTTCCCCACAGTGTAACGGCTGCAGAAGTTTCCATTCTCACTGATGCCTCACTGATTTTTCTTTCTTTTTTCTTTTTTTTTTTTTTTAAACATTCATGTTTGCTTTTCCACTGCAAGTACCTTGGTTTTAGTTTGCAGTCTGTTTTACTTTTTTTTTTTTTTTCATAATATACAGCCTTGACATTACTTTGAACAGGTACAATCATCTACAACGTATGATGTAACTACTCGTACTAATGATAGATCCCCTCTAGTCATCATATATTACTTCGTGATAAAATACCTTTGGCATCAGGCAACATGTTCAACTCAAAAATGATTTAAATTTCAAGAACATTATAATCTTCATATTTAGTCTTTGGAAGTATTTCCAGTTTCTTTTTATGAAGAAAAAACGAAGCATTACTCATCAAAGTCACTCCAAAAGAGCTAGCTAATGAATGCATACCTGCATAACCAAGGGCATTTTGCAGGCAACAATAAACCAGTGACAGTAAATTTCGTCCCACAGACTCCCTCTGTCCTTCAATGTTTACTTTTATTCTCTCTCTCTCTCTCTCTCTCTCTCTCTCTCTCTCTCTCTCTCTCTCTCTCTCTCTCTCTCTCTCTCTCTCTCTCTCTCTTCCTTTTCTTTCTTTCCAGTTTCCTCCCTTTTCTTAGACACTTCAGCACTGTAACGAAGTTTGGCATGTGATGGACGAGGCATTTTGTGATAAAAAAAAAAAAAAAGTGAGGCAAAAAGGCGAGTAACTAAATGTGAACAAAGCTTGACGGTCTGGAGGCCTTCCCTACCTACTCTTACGTTCTCCGATCCCTGTGGTTTGAGCTGGTATCCACAATAGATAGCACCACTTGCCATCTGCATTCGGCTGCAGCCGTATCCATGTAAACATTCGGCACCACGTGATCACAAACACTGCATGCACACATCCAAGGATTCTACATAGATTCTACACGTTCCTTCCACACATCAAAAGCCATGCCGCCTCTACATTGTTTCGCCGTGTCTGCTGCGTTAAGGGAAAAGGAGCCATACCTATTTATTTATTTTATTTATTTATTTTATTTTATTTATCTTTTTTTTTTTTGTATGCTGAAATGAAACTACATTTGTTCCCGAAAGACGCTGGAAGGTCCGTAAATATGATTTCAATATATTTATTATATCAAACACTATTATTATGACATATAAATTCTATAAATATAAGCTGAAAGCAGGCACGGTTTATTTTCAGTATTCCCGATTTGAGAATGATTTTATAGCGGCAGATTATGATAGCGATATTATATACGATTATTATAAGTTAACAAACTTAAATAATGGGGGATATGAACCAACTTCATCAGGAATTAATAAAAGCTTAAAATTGGAGCCGCGAGCTGTCTTCTTTATATATATATATATATATATATATATATATATATATATATATATATATATATATATATATATATATATATATATATATATATATATATATATATATGACATTTAAGTATTATTTAGTGGTACTGGTATCTACGGAGATAAAAGTAGTAGTGTTGATTCATGCAATTTGTTGTGTGGATATTATTATTTTTAAAAAATATGGATTATTTTTTATATAAGTCACTAGTTCAGTTGTGTTATAGGTAAAGTTAAGCTGTGTTTGTTAATCTAGGAAGGTTAGATTCTCTAGATAAGTGTTTTAAGTAAAAGAGTTTATGAAAATACAATATACTAAAAAAAGTAAATAAATACATTTTTTAAAATGTAGTTACTTCAGAAACTTTATCATTAACGATTGAATGTGTCACTGCAAATCACGACGGACTGTATTAAATGTTTCTTAATTCTAGATTATAATATTGATTGTTGGACTGAAAGATAAGTAAATAAATAAATAAATAAATAAATAATAATAATAATAATAATAATAATAATAATAATAATAATAATAATAATAATAATAACAATAACAATAATAATAATAATAATAATAATAATAATAATAATAATAATAATAATGATAATAAAATAAAATAAACTAAAATAAAATAAAATAATAAAAAGTTGACTCTACTTTTTTTTTCAAGACAAGAAATTCATAGGCAATAAAAGTCATTTATTGTTTGGTCCTGTTCCCATTCCTTCTGGTAAGCTATGAAAATTTCATGTACATATATCTAAAGATATTGATTCCCTATAGCTACTTTGTTTAAATTGAGTGTTTGTCATGTATAAGCTTTCTCATTCACCCGCACTTTTAAATAATTATTTATATTAATTACTATATGCCATAATTTACTGCAGGTGGCGAAGGGGACTTAACACCACAAAGATATGAAGGTGATTTAGTGCATTACATTTAGTTTGGTGTAATGTATACAGGGACATGACATTCTTGATAGAATTATATACTCAAACTACCTGCTACATTTATATTTGTTATGTACAGAAAGAAAATTTATGTCCTACTATCATTTCATGATACACATGTTTTTCAGGTGATAATTTATTTGAAAATGCATCTTACATCTAAATAAACAGAAGCACCAGCATCCTCAGAGGTTTTATGGACATTGACTTGCCACAAGGGGAGGCTAGCAATTCAGCTATTACCATGGAGCAGCCACTCAATAGTTAGTCAAAGCATGTACCCGTGCATACTAAAACTTATTTTTGTAGGTATGAAAGATACTACAGACTAATTAATTAAAGTAATTACTTATAATACACAGTAAAAATAATTACTACATTACACTATAACTGGAATCTATTGCGTAATGAGACTGAATCAGTACTAGTTTCATTACCCACTTGTAATGATATGCATTTTGCCTTACTCATGTACTTTTAGAAATGTTCGTGTTGTGCAGCCTTATTTTGCTATTCATGTATGTGTTCCTTCATTACTACAGATTATCATATCAACGATTTCGATGAGTTCCAAGAGTAGCCACACCTTCCCCATCCCCAGCCACATCCACCACAAGAGCAGCCTGCTCACCCACACCAACACCCACCACAACACCAGCCTTCTCAACTACAGAAATGTATGTTAGCATTTTCAAAAGAAGGGTGTCTCAAAACTGAACCCCCATTGAAACACTCCTTTCTTTCATAGCCTTTGTTAGGGATATATGAATTCCTACCTCTAGCTTTCTCCACTATCCTACCTTCTTCACATAGAAGTTTCCTAACGTTAGTGCTTAAAATAGTGAATTAATTTCGGTGATAGTAGTAGAGTTCAGCAGAAATGTTTTACCATTTTTTTTTTTTTTTACAGGATATTTGAGTGAAACTTTTGGTAATGGTATATGACCATTTTATTCACTCTGTATTATTAGGAGTGTTTGTTTCTCAGATTGTCTATTTATTTATTTATTTTTTTATAATTACCTATATACTATATTTCATTCTTGTAATGGTCTTCAAAATCAAATTGTAGTGAAATAAGTAAGGAACATTATTTAATAGCAAAATGGTGTTGACGTGTAGTATATTTCTAGTAAGTGTTCCAAACCTTATATTACATTCAGAAAGGGATCCGTAACCCAAAGATTCACTTTCTCTATTTTCTCAAAGCAGCGACTGTTGTGTTAGCTATATGAAAATATGTAGGGTAAAACAATGATAGCATTCTCATTCATCCAACACTATTCTAAATTATGATTGATTTTCAGTGTGGACCTTGACTATTGCACTGTGTACCCAATGGCGGTAGAAGCAGAAATGACCTCTCCTGCCCTAAGTGTTGCTGAAGGAGTGTGATACGTAAATTGATGTATTAAAACTGTGGAAATCAATATCAAGGTGACATATTTTAATCATATCTTAACGAGTAGGCCGTACTTTCAGCTCTACAAGGCTGATCCACCAAGTAGACAGGTCTCCCTGACCGGTGTCCAGATACCATGCAGTTGAAAGCCCACTCTGCTCAGTGATGCCACAGCCTCAACCAGAGTTGGGCTTTCGAAAAAAAATAATAATAAATCTTATATTATTGCATCTTTTGAATACCTGCCTTTGGGATACCAATCTCGCCTCTGATGAAATTTAATTGAAGTGTAAATTAAGTAAGCGAACATCCTGTGACCAAGAACTCCCAAGATCCTGTTTACAATCCCAAATGTGGCGCCTTGTTTAGTACGGATGGGAGAGGATGCTGTGAGAACACTTCACACCTTAGGCAAATACCCTTCTCGAAGTCATAAATGAATAATACATTGTTGTGTTCAGGGCCCCTATTAATAAACACTTTGAAAGCTAAAAGTTGCTCCAAACTACTAAAAGAACTCTCTAAGTTGTAAGTTTGCTCCTATACGTGTTTTCAAGGTGGGCGAAAGATAAAAGTACCTCGGAGAGGCTTTTACATGAGTTAAGAGTTTACATGAGTCTGTTTTGTCAACAAAGGCGGAATATACGTACATACATGCATACACATCTGTGTGTGAGTGTGTGTGTATTATGTAGGATGCTTTGATTGTTTGATGAATGAGGAGAACCCAAGGGGTCACCATGATGATGGAATTCCTTATCCACAACTGACAAGTGGAGTAGAGAGAGAAGTCGTGAAAACTCTTAAAAGAATGAAAAATGACAAGGCAACCAGATCCCGATAAGATCCCGGTGGAGGCTTGGAGGGCCCTAGAAAACAAAGGAGTGGATTTTCTCTGGAAGTTGATGTGCAAGATAGATCATCAGGAAGATATTCCAGATGAATGGAGGGAGAGTGTTTTGGTATCTATCTTCTAGAAGAAAGAAGATGTTCAAGAGTGTGGAAACTACTGTGGAATCAAATTACTACCACATACGATGAAGATCTGGGAAAGGATAATGGACAAGAGACCAAGGCTAGAGGTTGAAGTTTCCAGAGGTCAGTTTGGTTTCATGCCTGGGAGAGGAACAACAAGCCCAGTATTTATATTGAGGCAAATGGCTGAAAAGTACAGTGAAAAACAAAGGGAACTACATATGGTTTTCATAGACCTGGAAAAGCCCTATGACAGAATACCGATGCAAGGGCTGTGGAGATGCCTGAGAGAGAGGAAGATGCCAGAAAAGTATGTAAGACTGGTGAAGGAAATGTATAGGGCTGTCAAGACACGGGTGAAGAGTGGAGTAGGCACGACAGACAGCTTTAGAGTGGAGATGGGGCTGCATCAGGGCTCTGCGTTGATTTCTGACTGAGGATGTATGAGTGAGGACACCATGGGACATAATGTATGCAGATCATGTTGTTTTATTGGGCGAGTCTAAAGAAGGGATAGAACAAAGACTGGGTGAGTAGAGGTTAGCATTGGAGAGTAGAGCGATGAAGATAAGAAGAACAAAGACAATATATGGAGTGTACAGAGGATAAGCAGAATAGATGTGAAAGCTTCAAGCTGGATGAAGTGAAGCTAAAGAGAGGAGATGCCTTCAGGTATCTGAGATCTACCATATAAGGAGATGACTATGAGGATAAGGAAGTAACTACAAGGATCCAACCGTGTTGGATGAGCTGGAGGGATGTATCAGAGGTATTTCAAGACACTTATAAAGATTTCAAGACACTTATCCTTCAATTTTTGACTACCGCTTTGGATCCTTTTTATGGGATTGCCATTTCAGTGGGCATTTTTTTTTTCGGATTTTTGTTGCCCTTGGTCAGTGTCCCTCCTACATAAAAAAAAAAAATTGTGTGACAGAAAAATGCCAGAAAAAAATAAAGGGAAAGGCTTGCAAAATGGTGGTGAGACCAGTGATGACATATGTAGCAGAGGCACTACCTGTGAGGAAAATAAATGAGAAGAGGATGGAAGTAGCAGAAATGAGGATGTTGCATTGGATATGGTGTGTAACGAGGGAGGATATAATCAACAATACAAGGATAAAAGGAAGAGTGAAAATTGGAGATAGTTCAGAGAAGATACAGAAAGCAAGGCTTAGATGTTACAGGCATGTAATGGGAAGGGACAGCAAGTGATGAGAGAAGAGTCCTGGATTTGGATGTGCAAGGAAGGAGGAGAAGAGGGAGACCTAAGACTAGATGGAAAGATTGCATGCAAGATGATATGAGAGAAAAGGGACCAGATACCAACGATGCAGGTGACAGAAGATATTGGAGGCGGCTCATCAAAAACAGTGACCCCATATAAAGATAGGCTAGTAAGCTGACAAAAAATAAATAAATAAATAAATAAATAAATATATATATATATATATATATATATATATATATATATATATATATATATATATATATATATATATATATATATATATATATATATATATATATATGAAAGCAGAACCTGGTGTTATGACCGTCTGTGCAAAGGGTGCAAAAGGGACTTTCATGTTAAACCCTGCACCAAGTTACGTAGGTGGTGACTTAGGAAAGTGAGCTGAAATAAAGGCCACTGTGAGAAGGGGAGCATTTGTGGTCATAACAGTATATATATATATATATATATATATATATATATATATATATATATATATATATATATATATATATATATATATATATATATATATATATATATATATATATATATATATATATATATATATATATATATATATATATTTTTTTTTATGTAAGAAGGACACTGGCCAAGGGCAACAAAAACCAATAAAAAAAAATGCCCACTGAAATGCCAGTCCCATAAAACGGTCAAGGCAGTGGTCAAAAATAGGTGGATAAGTGTCTTGAAACCTCCCTCTTGAAGGAATTCAAGTCATAGGAAGGTGGAAATACAGAAGCAGGCAGGGAGTTCCAGAGTTTACCAGAGAAAGGGATGAATGATTGAGAATACTGGTTAACTCTTGCGTTAGAGAGGTGGACAGAATAGGGGTGAGAGAAAGAAGAAAGTCTTGTGCAGCGAGGCCGCGGGAGGAGGGGAGGCATGCAGTTAGCAAGATCAGAAGAGCAGTTAGCATAAAAATAGCGGTAGAAGACAGCTAGATATGCAACATTGCGGCGGTGAGAGAGAGGCTGAAGACAGTCAGCTAGAGGAGTGGAGTTGATGAGACGAAAAGCTTTTGATTCCACCCTGTCTAGAAGAGCAGTATGAGTGGAACCTCCCCAGACATGTGAAGCATACTCCATACATGGACGGATAAGGCCCTTGTACAGAGTTAACAGCTGGGGGGGGTAAGAAAAACTGGCGAAGACGTCTCAGAACACCTAACTTCATAGAAGCTGTTTTAGCTAGAGATGAGATGTGAAGTTTCCAGTTCAGATTATAAGTAAAGGACAGACCGAGGATGTTCAGTGTAGAAGAGCGGGACAGTTGAGTGTCATTGAAGAAGAGGGGATAGTTGTCTGGAAGGTTGTGTCGAGTTGATAGATGGAGGAATTGAGTTTTTGAGGCATTGAACAATACCAAGTTTGCTCTGCCCCAATTAGAAATTTTAGAAAGATCAGAAGTCAGGCGTTCTGTGGCTTCCCTGCGTACTATGTTTACCTCCTGAAGGGTTGGACGTCTATGAAAAGACGTGGAAAAGTGCAGGGTGGTATCATCAGCGTAGGAGTGGATAGGACAAGAAGTTTGGTTTAGAAGATCATTAATGAATAAGAAGAAGAGAGTTGGTGACAGGACAGAACCCTGAGGAACACCACTGTTAATAGATTTAGGAGAAGAACAGTGACCGTCTACCACAGCAACAATAGAACGGTCAGAAAGGAAACTTGAGATGAAGTTACAGAGAGGATAGAAACCGTAGGAGGGTAGTTTGGAAATCAAAGCTTTGTGCCAGACTCTATCAAAAGCTTTTGATATGTCCAAGGCAACAGCAAAAGTTTCACCAAAATCTATATATATATATATATATATATATATATATATATATATATATATATATATATATATATATATATATATATATATATATATATATATATATATATATATATATATATATATATATATATATATATATATATATATATATATATATATATATATATATATATATATATATATATATATATATATACTGTTATGACCACAAATGCTCCCCTTCTCACAGTGGCCTTTATTTCAGCTCACTTTCCTAAGTCACCACCTATGTAACTTGGTGCAGGGTTTAACATGGGTTACAAAGTCCCTTTTGCACCCTTTGCACAGACGGTCATAACACCAGGTTCTGCTCTCCTTATTGGCTGCCACTACCTGGGATCAGCCTCCTTACACTGCCACTTCTACACAGTGTAGTGTGGAGATAAGATTCACCTTTTGGCCTCCTATGGTAAACTACACAAATGAAATCGTCAGACTGTTTCACCCACCAACAGGCAGGGGAATATTACTACTGCCAAATCGCTCAAACAGCTGGGAAAGAATTCCTAGCCACATTCCAGGAAGGGCCAACCACAAGGAACACACACTTAAAAAGTCAAGGTATAATGCATAGCTGGACAAACTGCTCAAAGTAACAAATCCCACCCTACTGTCCAACAAAATATTATGTCTTCCAGCTGAGTAGCGTCATTTACAACCTCCTGGATGGCAGGCCTCGACAGGGCCTGAGGAAGGAGTAAAGCTTCACTACACAGCACTTTTAATCCTCTGCGGCCAGACCTTCTACAGGAGACTTGAGCAACAGTAGCATTTAACAGAACAACGTATACACAGTCAAGCAGCCCACAAACACAAACAGGAGGGTCTGCCACCAGGTACTTGCCTCACAATGAGACAAGAAATCACATCGTAATGTCTTGCATGGAAGCGCACTCACAGGCAGGTTGATGGTGACACCTAAACACTACACATATAAGCACGGGCATACTGCGGCAAATTACTCAAATACCTCTTAAAGCAACTAGCCCGCTAGCTGTATTCCTCCCAATCTCCTCAGAATAGTACTGCTGCCACCGTACATCCAACTGTTCAAACTAAAGACTTACTGACTTGGAAGCATGAGAATGCCCACCTCAGGTTCATCACAAGGGTATGACTCATACAGGAGGGGAGGAGGGCGATGGGGGTGCACCCCACCCCCTGCCCGCTCATCTCCACACTCACACTCAAAGCAAGATCCTAACTAATATAAATGAAATAAGTACTTGCAGAAAATAATTGTGACTGAACTATGAAGTCTGAATGCAAACTGATTAATTCATAAGCAGGGGGAACTCTTCAGCTAACTAGTATGTGGGAACAACTAGAAATATGGTAAATCATTTTGGGAAGGAGGGTAGATAAATGCGGGAGAGTTCATAGTAACTTCAGCGTGCAGCCACTCAACAATTATGTGTGTGGCATTCATACTTCCACTCCCTCTCTTCCTTCTTACTTCTCTCTTTCTATCTGTCATCTCCTTCTTTGTCTTCCTCTCTCTCTATTTATGCCCCACATAACTATAACTATATAACTATATATATATATATATATATATATATATATATATATATATATATATATATATATATATATATATATATATATATATATATATATATATATATATATATATATATATATATATATATATATATATATATATATATATATATATATATATATATATATATATATATTGTTATGACCACAGTTTTCACCCATCTCACAGCTGCCTCTACCTCGGTTCAGCCTCCCTAACCTACCTCCTGCATAGGCTAGTGTCCACATGTATGTTTACAGAGACCTACTAGTCTCCTGTAACGATTAACAAATATGAGACCGCCACCCAGTTTCACCCCACCAACAGGAAAGGGAGTACTGTAACTGCCAAATAACTCCAACCTGCTGAGAAAGAATCACAAGCCACTTCCCAGGAGGCACAGTTATGACAAGTCACAAACAGTTATGAGGATTGTAATATTCTATGAGCTACTGACCTCTCAAAACAAATCCACCCATTCATAGAATAATACGAATACCTTTTCTTGCTGAACAGAACGGTTTGCAGCCTCCCAGAAGACAGGCTCATACCACCCAGGAACGACAAGGCCCAGAGTAAGAGCAGACACTACTACACAACAGATAAACTATAATCCTCTGGGTTCAAAGCTCTTCGCAGAACTATGAGTCCCAGTAGCATTTAATGGCACAACGAAACGATACACCAAACACAGGACAACGCACAGGATGGGAGAGGAGGCTCATCGTCACCACGACTCTAAACTGTCACCCCACACTCAGTCAAAACCCTTATGACTGCTGTGTTACCTACTAAAATCGACAAGGGAGGGGATGCCACTAACTTACATAAGAACATAAGAACATAATAAATAAGGGAAGCTGCAAGAAGCGACCAGGCTTACACGTGGCAGTCCCTGTATGAAATATACCTACCTATTTCCATCTATTATCCCCATCCATAAACCTGTCTAATCTTCTCTTAAGGCTCTCTAGTGTCCTAGCACTAACAACATGACTAATGAGTCTGTTCCACTCATCTACCACTCTATTTGAGAACTAATTTTTTCCTATCTCCTTCCTAAACCTAAATTTTTCAAGCTTGAACCCGTTATTTCCTGTTCCACCCTGGTTGCTGATCCTAAGAATTTTGCTTACATCCCCCTTGTTATAACCCTTATACCACTTAAAGACTTCTATCAGGTCCCCTCTTAACCTATGTCTTTCTAAAGAATGTAAATTTAACAACTTCAATCTCGCCTCGTAAGGAATACTCCTCATCCCCTGTATCCTTTTAGTCATTCTAATCTCTACTGATTCTAATAGACCTATATCTTTCCTGTAATGTGGGGACCAGAACTGCACAGCGTAATCTAGATGAGGTCAGACCAGCGCCAAGTATAACTTTAATATTATTTCCAGCCTTATACATTTAACACTCCTAAAAATTAATCCTAGTACCCTATTTGCCCTGTTTCTGGCTCCTATGTATTGTTTCCCTAGACGGAGTTCAGAGCTAACTATAACTCCTAAATCTTTCTCGTACCCTGTACCTACCAGAGTTTGGTTGTTTAATGTGTACCTACTGTGTGAGTTTCCTCTACCTACGCTAAGTACTTTGCATTTATTGATATTAAATTGCATTTGCCATCTATCCGTCCATTCATTCATTCTATCTAAATTTGCCTGCAAGGCGATGGCATCCGATTCTGACCTAATTCATCTACCTATCTTTGTGTCATCTGCAAATTTACTAACATCACTATTAATTCCACTATCCAAGCCATTGATATATATTAGAAATAACAATGGCTCTAATACTGATCCCTGTGGCACCTGACTAACTACATGACCCCACTCAGATTTCGAGCAGTTTATTACAACTCTTTCTCGCCTGCCACTCAGCCATGACTCTATCCAGCCTAACACCTTCCCATCTATCTCATGTGCCCTAACTTTTCTCAGCCTTTGATAGGGTACCTTGTCAAATGCTTTACTAAAGTCCAGATATAAGATATCATAACTATCACCATTGTCTACTGCCTCGTACACTTTACTGTAAAAACTTAACAAGTTCCCCTTCGTGAAGCCATGCTTCACTAACTAACAAGCGCCCTCTAACGAGGGTAAATATATCCCTATTCAGTGCCAGTATTCCCTTCTTGTGTTACTATGTCTTGGCCTCGCGCGAACAGAAGCCTGACTTGATATGGGAAAGGGACTCGGTATGTAGACTCAGGCAGTGACTCATGCGAGAGGGAAGAGGAGGGGATGGGGATGGGGATGAGGAGGTGGCAGCCCGCTAGCCCACGCGCTCTCACTCATACTAGATTTTCCCCAGAGACTGGTATCTATGTAGCTGTGTTGTTTCTGATTACTCTGTAGGCAAGATGACCTCTTCAACTATATAATACTTGTATATATGACTCAGAAGAAAGGAATGAAAGGAAGTAAGGAAATTTAAATGGAGAAGGGGAGTAATTATGTGAAGTAAACATGGGTGGGAGGTGACACGGACTTATTGCACCTCAGGCATCTCTCTCTCTCTCTCTCTCTCTCTCTCTCTCTCTCTCTCTCTCTCTCTGTTTCATCTTCTCATCTTTCCCTCTCTGCTCATCATCTTCTTTGCTCTTTGCTATTTGTGCAGCTCAAAACAATATATATATATATATATATATATATATATATATATATATATATATATATATATATATATATATATATATATATATATATATTATGTTACACCAGGGTTATGGGAGCGGGTGGCAGCACTGTTGGAGGTGGCAGCACTGGGAGAGGCGGGAAAAAAGAGAGAGCGGAGATGTGTGGCCGAGAGGAAGCGAGGTGTGCCTGCCTGCTTTGGAAGTGTTTCCCTGCCTATTGAGTGCCCTGTTGAGTGCCTGTCGTGCCCTGGGAGACTTGTGGTGCCCCTGTGAACTTGTAAAGCAGTATACTTGCAGAGGATTTGTCAATAAACCTAGGAGATAGTGCCCGTGTTTTCCCTTGTGCTCTGGCCTAGTGTGTGTGCCATGTCCCAGCATTCAGAGTATGACTTATTTGAGGCCCCACTGGCTGCTCTAGTTTCTCGACCCGTGCCCGTGTGGATAACACGCCCGCCCGGAGTGAGGGGTGGGTGTAACAAGTGGTGTCATAGAGTGATATACAGGGAACAGTGAGCAGTGAGAGACGGTGAGTCATTATGGAGTCACAAGATGGCCGTCATGATAGGGCCGGCCGAGGGCGGCTCAAGTGAAGTTAAACCGGGCCAAATGGACTTAATTGCTGCCATGCTGGCCGGTATGAGGCAGGAAATGGCAGTGGACCGTGAGGCAAAGGCTCAGAGGGCACGTATGCTGGCTGAAAGGACCGATCAGCTGGCACGTGAGCATGCTCAATGGGTGGACGACCAGGTCCGCCATCTTGAGGATGTGCTACAAGCAGCCTCGCGTCCTTGAAGGCGGAAACACAGCAATACACCGACCTGGCTTGCGACAGCGTCAGGAATGAACTGCTGGACAAGGTGCAGACTCTGGAAGGTGAGGTCCAGGGCCTGAGGGAGAAGGTGAGGATGGAGAAGCAGCAGCGCGAGCTAGCAACAGCGCTCGCGGAGGAACAGGCGGCCCCACGTGTTGTGGCGGGAACCGCCGGGGTGGCGGACCTGATGGAGCCTGCCTGGGGCTCTTGGCAAGAACCCTCGGCTCGGGGGCCTCGCAGCGTCGTGTCAGAGCCGGTAGCTGCTTCAGGGGGCCAGGGAGCCATCAGAATCCCTCCCTTGAGCCCGGCTGGTGGCAGGCTGGGGCTCAGTCAACCCCCTTCTGCCGCCATCACCCCCTCTGTCTCCCTTCCCCGGTCGCCCCACCAGCTGCCCGCAGGAGTCGTGTTCACCCCTCAGTCCTTCAGCTTCCCGGCGTTTGGGGAAACGCAAGCTGGCGGAGTACGACGGGAAGGTAACCTGGGAGGCTTACGTCGCCCAGTTCGCGATGCTAGCCTCTGCCCAGGGCTTGAGCGAGGCTGAGAAGGCGCTTCAGTTGGCAACAGCGCTGCGAGGCCCCGCTCTGGGGGTCTTGGGGCACATGCCGCTGCCCCAAGGCGCCTGTTATGGAAGTGTGGCAGAGGCCCTTCAGCGCCGCTTCGGGCACCACCACCAGGCCGAAGTGTACCGGGCTCGCCTGAAGAAGAGGACTCGGGAGTGGGGCGAGACGCTGTCCTAGTTGGCGCAGAACGTGGAGGCGTTGGTAAGAAGGTCGTATCCCGCGGCCCCGGAAGAAATGATTGTGGTGCTGGCCTGAGATTCCTTCATTGACGCCCTAGACGGCCAGCAGCTGTAAATCTACGTCAAGCAGGCGCACCCTGGGGACCTGCAGGTGGCGCTGGCGAGGGCCTTTGAATTTGAGGCCTTCCTGAAGACGACCAGTGGCCAAGGGGCGGCCGCCCAACCCCGCCGTGACCTCCGAGGCCGGAAGGCGAAGGTGGAAAAGAAGCCACTGTCGAGGAAGGCAAGCCGAGATGGTTTTCGTGGCTCACGTTGGGGCTGTGGCGAGAAGGGTCACAGACACAGTCTGTGCCCGAGGGAACGAAGGACGTGTTCTCTCAACCGGCTGGGTTCTGATGCTGTTCAGCCTTGCTGCAAGGGCTGTGGCAAGTCTGGCCACCGCTCTAGTGCCTGCCCCAAGCCAAAGGAAGTGGTGCAGGCAGGAAACTCGGACAGGCTAGAGAAGGGGGCCGAACTCCAGCCGTCCTCAGTCCCCGGGCCCCGCCTTGTGTAAGCTGCTGCCAGACAACAAGCGAGATGCAGGTGGCGGGCTCAGTGGATGGGAACCCATGCTGCCTGACAGTGGACACCAGGGCTGAGAAGACTTTGGTAGGGCCTGACATGCTGGCTGCCACTCGAGTCCCAGACGCGCCACAGAGGCTGTGTGGCGTGACGGGGCACTGTGTGCAGCTCAAGGGACCAGTGGATGTTCGTATCGGCATGGGCAGCGCTGTGGAGCGGCTGCCGGTGTATGTCGCCGACTTGGACGAACCATGTCTGCTGGGACTCGACTACCTGATGAAGAGCAAGGATTGTGTCGACCTTGGATGGAAGCTGATGAGGGCGCGTGGCCAAGAAGTGCCTTTGCTTCCGGAGGTCGGTTGTGCGGAGGTAGTTGTGGCTGAGAGAGTGCACCTTGCCCCTAGGATGGAGGCCAGAGTCCGGTGTTGACTGTCCAGAGCGATGCGTGGATCGGAAGGCATGGTGGAGCCCACAGAAAACCTGCGACTGGCTGACGGTGTAGCAGTCGGGGGGAGCCTCGTTCAAGCGGGGAAGGAGTTAGTTACGGTGTTGGTAGCTAGCATTTCCGATGAGGTTCGGAAGGTGCCCGCTGGGGCCAAGCTGGGCACTTATGAGGAAGTGGAGCGCCCTGAGGAGACGTTGGAGAGCGTAGAGGTGGCTGCTGTGAGGCTGCTGCCTGACTTCCTGGAGGATTTGGCTCACCGGAGTGCCGCTAACCTGACGGAGGTGCAGACGGAGAAGGTGCGCTCAGTACGCGGACGTCTTTAGCAGGGGTGACATGGACCTGGGCCGCACAGGGTTGATGAAGCACAGCATCAACATGGGAAGTAGTTCACCCATCAAGAGCCCGCCTCGACATATCGCACCAGCCAGGTGAGAGGAGATGCAGCGCACCATCGACGAGCTGGCAGCGCAGGGGGTGATTGAGCGGTCGGACAGTCTGTGATCATCAGCAGTAGTCCTGGTTAAGAAGAAGGATGGCACGCAGCGCTTCTGTGTGGACTACCGGGCGCTGAATGACGTGACTGCCAAGGACTCTTACCCCCTGCCAAGGATTGATGACACGTTCGACACGCTGGTGGCGGGCCAGGCCATGAAGGAGACGTATGACCGGCGCATGAGGAACGTGAGGTATGCTATGGGTGACTTGAGTGCGGCTGTATAACCCCCACCGGAAGTGAGGGCTCTCGCCGAAGCTCCAGAGCCCTTGGGAGGGGCTATACACGATGGAAGTAGTACTCTCTGACGTCACATATCAGATTAGCCAGGGACGGAAGTGACCGTCTGTTGTCCACGTGGACCGGCTGTGGCATTACCACGGTCCGGGCCGCTACTCCTGGGGCCATGGCGTGGAAGACGAGAACGTGAGCCCCAGCAGCAGCGACGAGGACGTGGCAGGGGCTGCCCGAGACTGGAATGAGCTTGGAGTAGGCAGCGCGGCGAGTGACAGTGGTGACCTTGACCCAGAACTTGGGGCTAAAGACGCCCCCCTGGGTGGCGCTGTTGACTCGCCGCAGCCCACGCCTCCACCACCACAGCGACCTCGGCAGCAGAGGTGTAGACCACGGTGGATGAGAGACTTTTGTGATGTTCATGAGGATTAATTTTCTTTGTGTATTTCATTTATTTATTTCCACTTAATTTTCTTGTGTGTATGTGTGTGTCAGGGCAGCCGGGTCGTCTGCTTTGTAGGGGGGGATAGTGTTACACCAGGGGTATGGCTGCGGGTGGCAGCACTGTTGGAGGTGGCAGCACTGGGAGAGGCGAGAAAAGAGAGCGGAGACGTGTGGCCGAGCGTGTGGAAACGAGCGTGTGCATGCCTGCTTTGGAAGTGTTTCCCTGCCTGTTGACTGCCGTGTTGAGTGCCTGTCGTGCCCTGGGAGACTTGCGGTGCCCCTTTGAACCTGTAAAGCAGTGTACTTGCGGAGAATTTGTCAATAAGCCTAGGAGATAGTGCCTGTGTTTTCTCTTGTGCCCGGATCTAGTGTGTGTGTGCCTTGTCCCATCGTTCAGAGTGTGACTTATTTTAGGCCCCACTGGCTGCTCTAGTTTTTCGACCCGTGCCCGTGTGGATAACATGCCCGCCTGGAGTGAGGGGTGGGGGCAATAATACATATATATACGAGTATATATATATATATATAAATATATATATATATATATATATATATATATATATATATATATATATATATATATATATATATATATATATATATATATATATATATAAACTAGAGCAGCCAGTGCGGCCTAAAATAAGTCACACTCTGAACGATGGGACAAGGCACACAAACAGGGTCAAAGCAGTGGTCAAAAATTGATGAAAAAGTGTCTTGAAACCTCCCTCTTGAAGAAATTCAAGTTATAGGAAGGTGGAAATACAGAAGCAGGCAGGGAGTTCCAGAGTTTACCAGAGAAAGGGATGAATGATTGAAAATACTGGCTAACTCTTGCGTTAGAGAGGTGGACAGAATAGGGGTGAGAGAAACTGGCGGAGACGTCTCAGAACGCCTAACTTCATAGAAGCTGTTTTTGCTAGAGATGAGATGTGAAGTTTCCAGTTCAGATTATAAGTAAAGGACAAACCGAGGATGTTCAGTGTAGAAGAGGGGGACAGTTGAGTGTCATTGAAGAAGAGGGGATAGTTGTCTGGAAGGTTGTGTCGAGTTGATAGATGGAGGAATTGAGTTTTTGAGGCATTGAACAATACTAAGTTTGCTCTGCCCCAATCAGAAATTTTAGAAAGATCAGAAGTTAAGATATGAGATTGTGATCGGAGGAACCCAACGGAGAAGAAAGGGTGACAGCATAAGCAGAAGGATTAGAGGTCAGGAAAAGGTCAAGAATGTTGGGCATATCTCCAAGACGGTCAGGAATACGAGTAGGGTGTTGCACCAATTGCTCTAGGTCATGGAGGATAGCAAAGTTGTAAGCTAGTTCACCAGGATGGTCAGTGAAGGGAGAGGAAAGCCAAAGCTGGTGGTGAACATTGAAGTCTCCAAGAATGGAGATCTCTACAAAAGGGAAGAGGCTCAGAATGTCCTCCACTTTGGAAGTTAAGTAGTCAAAGAATTTCTTATAGTCAGAGGAGTTAGGTGAGAGGTATACAGCACAGATAAATTTAGTATGAGAATGACTCTGTAGTCGTAGCCAGATGGTGGAAAACTCGGAAGATTCAAGAGCGTGGGCACGAGAGCAGGTTAAGTCATTGCGCACATAAACGCAGCATCCAGCTTTGGATCGAAAATGAGGATAGAGAAAGTAGGAGGGAATAGAAAAGGGGCTACTGTCAGTTGCCTCAGCCACCTGAGTTTCAGTGAGGAAAAGAAGATGAGGTTTAGAAGAGGAGAGGTGGTGTTCTACAGATTGAAAATTAGATCTTAGACCGCGAATGTTGCAGAAGTTAATGAAGAAAAAGTTGAGGGGGGTGTCAAGACACTTAGGGTCGTCGACAGAAAGGCAGTCCGACCTGGGGACATTTATGGTCCCCTCCCCAGATGGAGACTCCGAGGCTGGTGTAGGAGTCGCCATGATGATTTTAAAATTTTTGAGTGAAGGGTGTGTGTGTTATTAGGTGCTTGTAGTTTTGTGTGGAGGAAGAGAGTTGTCTTTAGAGGGCAGGCAGTGACTGCCCCCTTGTGTTGTGAGACACAAAGGGAAACGTTCAGTGAGGTCACAGCTGGGTTTAATGATAGGTTCACAGCACCCCCTGAACAGTGCTTGAGACCTCACTGGGAGTAATTATCGTTTCGGCAGGTGTCTACTGCCTCCTCCTAATGTGTGTGTGTGTATATATATATATATATATATATATATATATATATATATATATATATATATATATATATATATATATATATATATATATATATACATATATCTGTGTGTGTGTGTGTGTGTGTGTGTGTGTGTGTGTGTGTGTGTGTGTGTGTGAGAGATAGTTAGATAGATAGACAGAGAGAGAGAGAGAGAGATGTACTCTGCATATGATATGTATGTATGCATGCTTAATTTAGATTGGCAACCGTGTCTAGCCTTACATTTTTCTTTTGCTTGGAAATCACTCCTGGTTCACATTTAATCTTCATTATAATTTTTTTTTTCCTTTCCTCTGTGAGGTTTACAAGGAGTAATGTTTCATAGCTGCCCTAATTTCTTTTACTCTTAAACCAGCTCCCGTCCTCTGCATCCATTTTGAGAAGAGAAGTGGTATGTTGGCTTGGGCTGGCAAAGAGAGCGGCGTTTTGTTTATATCCACCAAACTATCGACATGTCTGGAAATTACATACCGCTCTTAATAATGCTCAGAAATAGTCTAGAATTAGAAATACTCAAGATTAATTTACAAGTATAAACTGCCACCAAAAAAACAACATCTTGTTATATCTGAGTCATAATAATGTTGCTACATTTAGAAAATGTATCAACATTAACATTAGAAAAGCGCTACATTAGCGGAATTTCTACTGCTAGGAGTAACTTTTATTTTGAAAGTAAAAGTTGATTTTAGGAGCAACTTATAGGGGCGAAGTCGAGGATGATAGCACTCCTAGGAGTGATCTTAGGAGTACTCCTAGGAGTCTTTATTAACACGGGCCCAGGACTGCCAATGGAGTGTGTTTTATTTGCAGAACACTACACGAAATGGTATCCCGTGCACCATCCTCATGTTGGGATAGTCTCTGTTAGGATGCTAGGAACTCTAACATTATTTGAAAAATTTCATCAAAGGTGAAACTCGTATACCGAAAGCAGGAACAAAGCAGATGTTATAACATATATATATATATATATATATATATATATATATATATATATATATATATATATATATATATATATATATACATATATAGTTATTTATGAACTGCGCAAAGAAAAAGAAAGAAAAAGAGTGAGAGTATGAGAGTGAGCAAGAGAAGATATCTGAACCACGATGATATGATGAGTGCCTGCCTGACACCTACCTAGTTTACTTTAAAATCTCTGAGCATATACTCAGACGCCTTCTCCAATTAAATTTCCTTATTTCCTTTCGTGCCCTCATGTTGAACCAAATCATATTATATAGTAGAAGGGCTGACCTTGCCTATAGAGTAATTAAATTCCATCTAGCTCTTGTAGTTTGCTCACAGTAAGTTTCGGAAGATAATTGACTTGTGGAGCAACGCTAGTGACGAGTGTGGCGAGGGCAGCTAATGGTGTCACCATATATATATATATATATATATATATATATATATATATATATATATATATATATATATATATATATATATATATATATATATATATATATATATATATATATATTTATATATATTTTTTTTTTTTTTATTCAAAAATACAGCTCTGCTTGGTTTTGCAGTTTTTTTCGTGCAACAAAAAAATTGAAAAAAAATAACTTAGTCATTTATTTTGTCTTGTTTACCAAGAATTAAACGACAAAAATTATCAACTACATTTTTATTAACAACAGTATTACCTATTGTATTGATATGTAGCTGTTTACAAGTCCCAGAAAAAAAAAAAGTGTGTAATTTACGATAACTGAATGAATAATCCAGATTTTTTTAGCTGAAAGACTAAGCTGCTGGTGACATTTGGCAACTCTGAAAACTCCCCATTACATTAATTGAGGCTGCTCCCAGTACTATTCTTCTACCCTCTCTTGGACAAGGTGGAGCCACCTCTGCACCCACAGACAGGCTGTCTTCTCCACAAGGCTGCCATAGTCAGCTGGCAGAGCTAGCAGTGCTGTTCTAGGGACATGCGTTCCCACATGTTTTGTTTAATTAAAACTTTTTAAAACAAACTCACTTATATAAAACTGAGTCCTGAAGCTGAAAAAAAGAAAGATATGAAGACAAATGTGTACGGACTGAACTAACTCATATTGATTTACAGATATAGATGATTGTGACATTACGAAATGTAACTGACTTGCATATGGGGCACTCAACAGACTCCTTGATATCACGTAGCTTTATGAGGCAATGCCTGCAGAAACTGTGTCCACAAGCAGGTAACGCCACTGGCTGATGACGTTTGTTATCCCAAGCGATTTGACACACCATACATTCTTTTACTACATTATCCATGGTCTGAAAAAAAAAAAATAAGATTATATAATATATATATATATATATATATATATATATATATATATATATATATATATATATATATATATATATATATATATATATATATATATATTAAAAGTATGCGAAGTGGATGGCTGGTAGGTCATCTACATGTATTTTCTTGCATTGCATAGCGCATAATTATACCAACTCAATATGTTCTTACACAACAGACTTTGAGGTTATTCAGTTATTCAGTAACTGAATTTTCACTAATGAACTTTTACCACTTCACCAAATTTAATAACAAAGTTGTTAGGGACTAATGACTATCATGAGTTAGAAAACTATGACTTGATATAAATAGTTTAGAAAATGTGTTACCGATAAGTCACCATTATTATAGTCACGAAGAGTTCAACAATTTACTCATTAATAATGCATTACATACAGCATTGATGTACAATACAAATAGTATACCACGTAACCTTTTTTTTTTTTTTTTCAAGCAGACAGGCAATGCTTCTTATATTTCTTCATGATATGAAGATATCATATCCTTTTGTAAAAAAAAAAAAATCTGATAACATTGAAAACTTGCATAAACTTAATGGGTACACTTCAGCAACAAACGATAGGAATCATTATAGTGATGGTATATTTGAAAAATCACATCTCATTCTAAGTTGTAAATTAAATATGTTGTTCAAATGAAATTTCAGGAACACTATTTATTGATGGGGTGTACATGATGAAACGCATTATCATCGGTGTTGTTCAACGTAGACCGAACGTAAATGCAAACTCATTCACAGAAACATTAGAGGACTCAGCAAACACAGACATATTGGATTTGTACTGGACCAATGTTGTTTTCCGTTAAAGCAACTAGCAGCCCAATATTAGCAAACTTACCTTCTTATATTGGACCAGTATATATCATTTTTCATTTGTTCAATGGGCTCTTAACGGGCACACATCAGAACCGATGCTGGCCAATGTGTGTCATCCGGTACTGTTCCAGTGTCCATTATAAACATGTATTGGCTCAATATCGGTACAAATCTTAATACCAATTTCTATCCACTTCCTATGCTAGTAGTTCATTGTTATTCCATTGTCCACTAAAATGGGTAAGTGTAGTAGTAGTATATAATAGAATAATAGAATTAAAACAGATAACAAAGCAGAGTCGATATAGGTAGATATTAAGAAAGGATCGCAGTCAGTAGTACTAGGGGTAGTTTACAGGCCACCGACCAGTACAGAGGAAATTAACACCTCACTGTGGCAGGAATTAAATAGAGCAAGCAGGTACAGTCAGGTATGTGTGGTAGTAGATTTTAATTTTAGGAATATCAACTGAAGTCTGATTGTGGGTAACAAGGAAGCAGAGGAATTTCTTAAGGTAATTCAGGATAATTTTTTAAAACAGGTAGTCGTAGAACCCACAAGGGGGAATAATATTCTAGATTTAATTCTTACTAGCAGGGAGGAAGCAGTCACGCAGGTAGAGGTTGGAGGACAGCTAGGTAACAGTGACCATAGGGAAATTAGGTACAATTTAGCATGGGAAGAAACTGTTAGAAACAAAAACACTAGTAAAATACCTGACTTTAGGAGAGCAGATTTTGAAGAATTAAAAAGGTACCTCCAAGGAGTGGACTGGCAAAGGATGCAGGGTGAGATCAGGTCAGGGACGGAGTTCAGAGAGATAAGGCTGGATGAGAGAGGTGAGGTGAGGCGTGAGGGTGTAGGACAAGAGAAGGGAAGATGTGTCCGGAAGGGAGGAGGAAAGAGGAAGGGGGGAGATAGGTGTGAGTATGTTGGAATGTCAGGTCATGCTGAAATGAGAGAAGTGAGGTCGAGGCGAGTAAATGAAGGAGTGGAGAGGAATGTAGAGGACGAGATGAGGGGATTAGGTGAAGTAAATGTAGATGAATTGTATAAATATTTCGTAGATAAAGTTCATACAGGTCAGTTAGCAAATATCCCGTATAGAACAATAAGATCACAAAAAAAATGACCCTAAATGGATGACTGCTAGGTTAAAGCATTATATAGGGCGTAAGAGAAGTATATATAAGAGATTAAGGGCAGGTGAAGAAGTTTTAAGGACACAATATAATGAATTAGTTAGAACAGTCAGGAAGTTGACGAGAAAAGCTAAGGACAATTATGAATTAAAGGTAGCCAGCCAGGCGAAGACGGACCCCAAGGGATTTTATCAGGTATACAGGACGAAGAATAAGAATACTGTAGGTCCATTAAAGGCAGCAGATGGGGAGCTGGTTAGTTCTGGGGAGGAGATAAGTAAACTTCTGAATAATTATTTTTTAACTGTCTTCACCCAGGAAAACATGCAGGATATGCCAGATAGTGAACAGGTGTTTAGAGCAGATGAGAATGAGAAGCTGGCAGATATTTCCATAACTAGGGAGATAGTGGAACAGGAGATAGATAGGCTAAAAAAAGTTCAAGTCACCAGGACCTGATGAAATATATCCCAGAGTACTTAAGGAATGTAAAGAGATTATTAGTGAGCCGTTAGTTTCTGTCTTTAGGAAATCACTGGAGTCGGGGGAGGTACCAGTAATGTGGAGGCAGGCTAATGTAGTACCCATCTTTAAGAAAGGAGATAAAACTTTAGCGTCTAATTATAGACCTGTCAGCTTAACTTCAGTTGTAGGTAAAATGTTAGAGTCAATAATAGCGAGGAACATTAGGGAACATTTAGACAAACATAATTTGATAAATCAGTCACAGCATGGCTTCACGAAGGGGAAGTCTTGCCTGACAAACTTGTTAAGTTTTTACAGTAAGGTGTACGAGGCAGTAGATAATGGTGATAGTTATGGTATCTTATATCTGGACTTTAGTAAAGCATTTGACAAGGTACCCCATCAAAGGCTCCTGAGAAAGGTTAGGACACACGGGATAGATGGGAAGGTGTTAGGCTGGATAGGGTCATGGCTTGGTAACAGGCGACAGAGAGTGGCAATAAACAGCTCGAAATCCGAGTGGGGTCATGTAATTAGTGGGGTGCCACAGGGATCAGTATTAGGGCCATTGTTATTTCTAATATATATCAATGACTTGGATAGTGGAATTAGTAGTAATGTTAGTAAATTTGCGGATGACACAAAGATAGGTAGATTAATTAGGTCAGAATCGGATGCCATCGCCTTGCAGGCAGACTTAGATAGAATGAATGAATGGACGGATAGATGGCAAATGCAATTTAATATCAATAAATGCAAAGTGCTTAGCGTAGGTAAAGGAAACCCACACAATAGGTACACATTAAACAACCAAACTCTGGTAGGTACAGGGTACGAGAAAGATTTAGGAGTTACAGTTAGCTCTGAACTCCGTCTAGGGAAACAATGCATAGAAGCCAGAAACAAGGCAAATAGGGTACTAGGATTCATTTTTAGGAGTGTTAAAAATAGAAGGCCGGAAGTAATATTAAAATTATACTTGGCGCTGGTCAGACCTCATCTAGACTACGCTGTGCAGTTCTGGTCCCCACATTACAGGAAAGATATAGGTCTATTAGAATCAGTACAGAGGAGAATGACTAAAAGGATACAGGGGGATGAGGAGTATTCCTTACGAGGCGAGGTTGAAGCTGTTAAGTTTACATTCTCTAGAGAGACGTAGGTTAAGAGGGGACCTAATAGAAGTCTTTAAGTGGTATAAGGGTTATAACAAAGGAGATGTAAGCAAAATTCTTAGGATCAACAACCAGGGTAGAACAAGAAATAACGGGTTCAAGCTTAAAAAATTTAGGTTTAGGAAGGAGATAGGAAAAAATTAGTTCTCAAATAGAGTGGTAGATGAGTGGAACGGACTCAGTAATCATGTAGTTAGTGCTAGGACACTAAAGAGCTTTAAGAGAAGATTAGACAAGTTTATGGATGGGGATAACAGATGGAAATAGGTAGATGTGTTTCATACAGGAACTGCCACGTGTAAGCCTGGTCGCTTCTTGCAGCTTCCCTTATTTCTCATGTTCTTATGTTCTTATGTATACTATAGCAGTCACAATAGTAACTTTCCTCTTGAATATTGAGGGAAACAATTTGTTATTATGATTGTTAACCAAAACAGTGCATTGCTAATGATGGGATCCTATGAACATTTGTTCCCCCAACTGGGGGAGTAATTGCTTCATAGGACGCTATAACTGGCAGTGCACGGTCTTTTTTTATATTTTTTATCAACAGTCATCATAACAATTAATGGTTTTCCTTGATCCATATTCACAGGTTCCCCTTATAAGTTAGGCTACTCGTGTGACTGCTATAATGTTAGTACTGCACCATACCATTAATATACCATGAAAAAGATTTATGACTATCACTGAATTACATACACCAGACATGTATATTTATCAGGATATTAATGAAAACATAATAGTGTTTTGTTATTTAGATTAATTTCCTATGGTATAATTCATAGCACTGTTACAAAAATACATTGTATTGTATGAAAAATGTAATTCATTACATAGGTCAAAGACCATATATAAGCCAAAATCCATAAAATCAACTTTTATACACAAAATAATACTAATACACTTCTTTGGCAATGAAAACATCACAAAACACATAATCTTGGTATATGTTTACCATAATAAATAACTTGTTAATCAAATAAAAAATACATTAAGGTTCCTCTAGATTACTCCCATGACAATTCATAGCACTGTTACAAAAATATATTATATTGTAAGAAAAATATAATTCACTACATAGGTATATAAGGCAAAATCCATAAAATCCACTTCTGAACACAAAATAATACTAATACACTTCTTTGGCAATGAAAACATCACAAAACACATAATTTTGGTATATGTTTACCATACAAAATAACTTGTTAATGAAATAGAAATTTATTTCTTCAGTGTTTCTTCGTTAAAAAAAAAAAAAACTGCATATACATCACAACTGCTCTAAATAGCAAGAAATGACAAGACAGTGAACCCAAGACACAGCTACGTCTTGCTGTGGTGCATTCTGGGTGAAGGGGTAGCCCGCCCTGAGTCTTCAAGGAGCAAATTACAATAATGGATGAATTTCAAGTAGTTTTAAGTAACCAAAGAAGGTTTCATATTTCAGTTGATATTGTACACAGAAGAATAACACACATCTCTACCTATAATTTCAGTGGGAAATGTTTATTATTAAATCATTAGGAGGGCAAAATATATCGGCCTTTTGGCTTCCAATCAGACCATTCTGATGTTCGTTCAGAACATCTCCATCCAATATCAGATTTCTTCGCTATGTTTCAAGATGATTCTGTAGTCATGTATGGATAAATCAACTCTTTATGTAACTATGTCTGGAAGGAAGAAACTAAATTCACCTCAGTAAATCTGAAATAACAATATTTTATGTTTTTTTTTTTTTCAAATTTGCTGAATTTTATGTAATTTGGCCGGTAAATTATTTAATAGTGAATATTTCTCACTGAAATTACTGATAGATTTGAGTGAGTTATTCATTTGTATAGACTTTCAAAAGAAACGTAAAACTCTTTGGTTACCTAGAAAAACGAAACTGCGAGCAGGTATGTAGAGACCTATATACAGATTTGTCTTGACATAGGTCTCTCCCAAACACTTCCAATAATTTCTACTTTGTGAGCTGCTTTTAAGTGTTTGAGAGATGCCTATATCCTGCAGTGGAATGTTCCAAATTGATAATGATGATGAACAAGTAATGATACCAAAAGATAAATTAATGGAACTTTTGTGGGCAGCTCTACATGGTTCCCCATTCAAGGCTAACTGTAGATAGTGAACTATGCATTTGATCAAAGTTAGTGATTCTAAGGTGATAGGTAGCAGCTCATTAATCACAATAATTATTTTCCTACAAAAATATTACATCACCGTGAAATATGTGAAAAAAAAAAAGCTTTCAGTTTACTTAAAAAAAAAAGAAAAAAAGAAAGAAAG
Source organism: Scylla paramamosain (assembly GCF_035594125.1). Lineage (NCBI taxonomy): Eukaryota > Metazoa > Arthropoda > Malacostraca > Decapoda > Portunidae > Scylla > Scylla paramamosain. The sequence continues at coordinate 15,682,568 of NC_087173.1, forward strand.
AAATTATTTCAACCATGACAGTTAAATTACATGGCACTTTCACGAGATGAAGAGTCGTCGTCTTAACTGCACTGATTATCCGTATCACTTCATCTCTTTCTTCCAAAGTATCGACCTCCTGCATTTCTCAGATATATCATTATGGTTTTGCCTACCTCAGTTTCATCAATTGCGAACTGAACCTTCTTTATCAAAATATCCGAACACCACATTTTATTTGAACAACATACTGCTTCCCCAGAATATTGAAAATAAAATTTTCACCATACCATTCACACAAACACAACATCTGAACTTTCTCATAATAATAAAATACATGAGATTCTGCATCAATATACATTAACAATATAACAAATAGATCGATTATATTTAACATTTTTAGCATGTTCAAAAGAGCAGTTAGCATGAAAATAGTGATAAAAGATAGCAAGAGAAACAACATTGCAGCGGAGATCAACAGATTGAAAACATTCAGTTAAAGGAGGAGAATCGATGAGATGAAAAGCTTTAGAAGCCACCCTATTAAGAACCTGTGTGAGTGGAACCCCCATCACATGACATGTGTATTCCACACAGGGACGCATAAGCAGTTGGAGGTGAGTAAAAGAAAACTGGCGGAGACGAAACCCAACTTCTAAGAAGCTGTTTTAGTAAAAGAAGAGATATGAAGCTTCCGGTTAAAAGTTTTAGTAAAGGATACTCAGAGAATGTCTAGTGTAGAAGGGGAAAATTGAAGTGTCGTTTAAGTAGAGAGGATAGTCGTATGGAAGATTATGTCGAGTAAATAGGTAAGGATTGATTAGGTTGGGTTAGTTATGTTAGGTTTGGTTAATTTGGTTAGGTTAGGATAGTCTGGTTAGGTTAGATTAGTTTAGTTAGGTCAAGTCAGTTTACACATTTGTGAGGACAAAAATATTTTCTTCTAGTAGATTTCGGTCTGTTTTTCGTTTTTTTTTTTTTTACCGCAAATCATTAGTTTCCGAGGAGATGGTGTTGGAGGTATGTAAAAAAAAAAAAGAAAATAATAATAATAATAATTATTTACGAGAAAACAACAAGCAGATTAGTTCAAAACAGGCCGAAAACTGCAAGGAAAAAAAAATAGTTTCATCCGGAAAATAGAGACTTGTGAAAGAGTGAAATTTTATCCCAATTCATTATAAATAGACCTAAAAGTCGATGGTCGTTTGGTTAGTTTATATTATATTAAGTTATGTCCGTTCGTTGGCGTTCCCTGTCCGGCAACATCTCAGAACGTTGTTATCTGCTACCTGTCTACAATTTACTCATGCCGCATCATTTTAACCCACAAGTAGACAGTGTCTCGAGATTAGCAGGCTAAGGGTATCTCCATAACTAACCATAACTAACCTAATCACATCTGAAAAATGACACAGGTTAATTACATTTGGTTTGATAAAAAATAAATAAATAAGTAAAAAAAAAAAAAAACTACTCCATGTTTTTCCCTATCTGTAATCATAGAATTAGCCAGATGGAACCCATGACAGGAAGGCGTTCATCATATTGTGCCTTATCCTACTTATTTTTCAGGACAGCCAGGCGTTCCCATTCAATTGCCACTTTCATAGCCTCCCACAGACAAACGCATACCGTGATATCCCTCTAACCATGTAATATGTCTAGATAAACTATTCTTTTTCAGTTTTGGGCGGGTTAAAGAAGAGAAAGTGCGTTGAAACATGTGTTTATCTATGGGAGGCTATGGATGGGGCCATTGGATGAGGACAGCTGGCTGTGTCCTGGAAAACAGGAAAGACAAGGCACAATAAGATGAACGCCTTCCTGTCATGGGTTACATCTGACTAAGTCTATAACATCACTCCTATGAACACTTTGGTAATTGTGTAAAATAGTTACATGACGCAGGTTAATGTTAGATTTAGAAAGAAATACCCTTCACAATATGTGACAAAGAGATTGCTACGTGTGAGTTAGTCTCATTGTATGTGGCTTTGCTTTTACAAGCTAGGTTAATGTTAGTTTAGGTTTAGGTAGAAAATCCCCTAATTAACAAGGCGCGGTTATTGTAGCGGCGGCGCTACAATTGGCAGCTGCGGCCCATGTGTATTATGTTTGATTTTATGTTAAGTACTGGACAGAATCACTCCATTTTTTATATATAAAGCATCAATGTTATGCGTGCTTTACCCATCAGTGTTATGCATGCTTTACCCCACAATTTCCCTGATCTTCATGGCCTTCCCCACTACCGGTTATTACACCTTGTTTGGGACTCAAAAAATATAACTTTTTTTTATACCATATCTACACTATTATGAGTGATTTCTTCAAGCCACAATGTAGCCCAGTGCAATTAAACTGGTAAAATCATTAGTGACCCTTGAATAAATGCATTGTTATCGTTAGTTCCGACGTTCTGTAGCGATCCTATACAATTATACACTTTTTGACTATATTAATTGGGTGCTACTTTGGCTTGTTATCTACCTGTCATGAATCTACTTTGGTATGCGATCTACAATTTATATTGCGATCTACGTGTTATGAGCCTACTTTAGTATGCGATCTACACTTCATATTGCGATCTACGTGTTATGAATCTACTTTGGTATGCGATCTACAATTTATATTGTGATCTACAAGAAAAGTTGTACTTATCAAGAACAAGGAAAACACTTGTCTTGGTTTCGAGAGAAAATACCTGGTTAGAGTCTGAAGCATGAGTGGAATGTCTGTTCTAGTGTCGAAGTTCAAAGAAAAGACCGTGAGACACTTCAGTTCAGAGACAAGTCGCATTCCGACGACTGGCCAGTTTACTCTAATTTAAGCCAAAGAGGTAGATTTTACATTTAACCGTTTTATTCAAGTATTGATGAAATTTAGTTTGTCAGATAATCATACAAAAACTTCTGCCAATATTACTTTTCTAAATAAAAAAAAATAAAAAATAAAAAAAAATACTGCACTACTTCCATCAAACAAAGCTTGGATATCCACTGTTTCTAAAAGAACCGATATTATGCCTAAGTGGTGAACATATTACATTTAACCTCTTTTTTTATTTAATTATTGATGAAATTTAGTACATTAGATCATAATAAAAAAAATTCTGGTATTACCCTTTTCTTTTTAAATAAATAAATAATATATATATATATATATATATATATATATATATATATATATATATATATATATATATATATATATATATATATATATATATATATATATATATATATATATATATATATATATATATATATATATATATATATATATATATATATATATATATATATATATATATATATATATATATATATATATATATATATATATATATATATATATATATATATATATATATATATATATATATATATATATATATATATATATATATATATATATATATATATATATATATATATATATATATATATATATATATTTTTTTTTTTTTTTTTTTTTTTTTTTTTTTTTCAGATACTCAAAATAACTTACCTGTAAGTTGTACATCAACCCTTCCTCTCTCACATTATAACGTAATATTTTTTACAGGCACCAAGCCTTTTTCAAAGGCAGCGTGCTGAAGGTGCACATATCGCGTTTGTACCTACCTTGCAACGTCAACGCATAGAGAACGGAGGTGTACATCTCACTTATTAAGCCTAAATTTCACGTAGAACAATGGCATCCAAGAGGAATAGAACAGCTCCAGTGTGGACGTACATGGAACAGACGTCGTCTGACGTCATTGTATGCTTGGTGTGTAAAGACAAGCTTAAGTACAGTGGAGGTACATCGAACATGAAACACCTGCGCACCAGACATCTCATTGAATGTGCTGAGTTCAAGGAGGATGCAGATATGGAAATTGCTGCCGAATACCCCAGAACATCCACCTCTACTCAACCAACGCTGATAGAGGCCATCACTAGGGCTCAGCCCTATAAGAATGACTCGAATAAAGAGAAAGAACTTGACGCTCTGGTTGTCAGGATAATAGTGGAAGACTTACAACCACTATCTGTTGTTGAAGACAAGGGGTTCAAGAGATTAATAAATAGACTCAACCCCAGATATGACTTGGCAAGCCGCAGAGAGATAGGTAGGACTCTCTTACCTTCTATTTATAATAGAGAGGTAGAGAGAGTCCGTCAAAACTTACAATAGTCTGGAGAAAGCTAAGCGTATTGCTTTAACAGCGGACATATTATGGATATCCCGTGAAACAAAATTATTCATCACAGTGACAGCTCACTACATATCCCCAGAGTGGGTCCTCAAGTCTCCTGTGCTTGATACTGTCCGTATGGTGAAGTCCCATACAGCAGATAATATTGCAGAAGAGATAAAACTTGTCTACAATAAATGGAACATTTTAAATAAAATTAACTTAATTGTGACTGACAATGCTGCTAACATGACTGCAGCAATAAAACAAATGAATGTTCGCCATACCCCGTGCTTTGCACACTTTGAATCTAGTTGTTCAGGAGTCCATTAAGAACACTGAGGATGTCCAGAAGCTAAAAGAAAAAATAAAGACTATTGTAAGTTTTTTTCCATCTCAGCGTGAAGGCTTCTGATAAGTTGATGCAGGTGCAAGAGCAGCACAAGCAGCCTTCAAAAAATTTATTCAGGATGTAGAAACTAGATGGAATTCTACATACTACATGATGGAACGATATCTAGAGCAACATGACCACGTGACATACACTCTCTGCTATCTGGAGAAAACTAATATGTGTCTGTCTAACGAGGAACTTGTAATAATCTCTGCTAGTATTCTAGATAGTCCTGGAACCGCTACACACTAGTGGTAACCGTCTGAGCAGCGCGCCGGCGGCTCCAAGACTTGGTATTCAAAACGCGCTCTCTAAATGATCCCCGACCGAACCGAATCCGGAACCGGCTCCGCCTGGTAACCGTCTGAGCATTGCGCTGGCGGCTCCAAGACTCTGGTACTCACCCCGCGCGCTGGCGGCTCCAAGACTCTGGTACTCACCCCGCGCGCTGGCGGCTCCAAGACTCTGGTACCGTCCCCGCGCGCTCTGCACGATTCTCCGCGGAACCGGTTCCGGCTATGACAATATTCATATAAAGGTAATTAAGAAAACTACTCAAGAAAACTGCTCCCGTATTAGTACCAATAATCTCTGAGCTTATTAATACATTCTTCCGAAGAGGCATTTTTTTTTTTTTTTCCAAGCAAATTGAAGACAGCGAATCAGTAAGGGCGGTAAGTTGACTGAAGATGACGTTGCCAACTACAGACCAATATCTATTTTTTCCTATTTTTAGCAAGATATACGAAAGAGCCATGTGAAACACATTAATTAAGTTTTGAATATTAATAAAATACTTTCTAGTAGTTAGTTTGCTTTCAGAAGAGACTCCTCACCAAAATTAACAACCAATAAAAGGCCTCAGAAAGTTGTCAGTAATGATCAGTGGAAGGGGTATTTCAATAAGTGAGAGAGAGAGAGAGAGAGAGAGAGAGAGAGAGAGAGAGAGAGAGAGAGAGAGAGAGAGAGAGAGAGAGAGAGAGAGAGAGAGAGAGAGGCAATTTCAGGCACCCCACACATCACTCATTTGCCTAATATTTAAATCACTCTAGCTCAAAACTTTGGGAGAGTCTAATGGTTATGCTATATACCCTTGTATAGGAAATTTAATTCTGCGTTTAGTGTTATGTGTCCGCTCTTGTTGAGATAAAAAAAATAAATAAATAAATAAATAAATAAATAATATGGTGAAAATTGCAGAAAACTGACGATAGGCTTGTAAAAAGTTGTATTAAGCATTTTGCGTATGTGCACTAGTGTTGCAAATTTGACATGCCTTTTCGTTATAACTTGTATTAATCTTATTACCTACAAAATTCGAGCTCTATCAGTTCATTAGTTCAAAAGTTAGCTGTAATTTCAGTTACCGGACACATCGCGCACTTGTCTAATATTCAAATCGCTTTAGTTCAAAACTTTGCGAGACCCTAATGGTTGGGCTGTATACCGTTGGATACGAAATGTCATTCTGTGTTCAGTGATATGTATTCGATCTCGCTGCGACAAAAAGGAAGTTGGTGAAAATTGCAGAAAACTGATGGTTCCTTTACAAAAAGTTTTATACTGTATTTTGCGCATGCGCAACAGTATCGCAAATTTGACATACTTTTTCGTTATAACTTGTATTATTTTTATTAACAACAAAATTTGATCTTGATCAGTTAATTAGTTAGAAAATTGAAATTTTGAGTTTATGCATGTGCAGCGCTACTTAAAAGCTGACATAAGGAATTTTAATCAACTCGTCATAATACCATTTTCCTTTTTGTTTTGTCAATATTTTTTACCATACATCCTGATTCTGCATTCACCACTGAATCTGATGGTGTCAACCAAAGCTGGCTATCCCATATATGAAGTGAGTTATGGGATATAATGTAGAAACATTTTTCACTCGAGCATGCAAAATGTGGCTTGACGTGAGCGCTAGTCAGAGTAGTGCAGCCAATCAGATGCAAGCTTACAAACTCACCTAGACACCAGAAATCTAGCTTAAGTAAACAGATTATAGTTAACTCTTGCATTAGAGAGATGGACAGAATAGGGGTGAGAGAAAGAAGAAAGCGACACCGCTGGAGGAGGGGAGGTATGCAGTTAGCAAGATTAAAAGAGCAGTTAGCATGAAAACAGCGGTAGAAGATAGCAAGACATACAACATTGCGGCGATGAGATAGAGGTTAAAGACAGTCAGTTAAAGGAGAGGAGTTGATGAGACGGAAAGCTTTTGATTGCACCCTGTCTAGAAGAGCGGTATGAGTGAACCCCCCCATCCCCATAATACGTAAAGCATACTCCATACATGGACAGATAAGGCTTTTGTACAGAGTTAGCCGCTGGAAGGGTGAGAAAAACTGGCAGAGACGTCTCAGAATGAGATGTGAAGTTTCCAGTTTAGATTATAAGTAAAGGACAGATCAAGGATGTTCAGTGTAGGAGAGGGAAACAGTCGAGTGTCACTGAAGAAGACGGGATAGTTGTCTAGAATTTTGTGTCGAGTTGATAGACCGAGGAATTGAGTTTTGAGGCATTAAACAATACTAAGTTTGTTCTGCCCCAATCAGAAATTTTTGAGAGATCAGAAGTCAGGCGTTCTGTGGCTTCCCTGCATTAACTATTTAATTCCTGAAGAGTTGGACGTCAACGGAAAGACATGGAGAATTGCAGAGTGGTATCATCAGCGTAGGAGTGGACAGAACAAGAAGTTAGGTTTAGATCATTGATGAATAATAGGAGGAGAGTGGGTGACAGGAGAGAACTCTGAGGAACACCACTGTTAATTTATTTAGTTAATTTGATTTATTTAGTTAATTTAATTAGATTTAGAAGAACAGTGACTGTCTGCCACAGCAACAATAGAACGTTCAGAAAGAAAACTTGAGATGATTACAGAGAGAAGGATAGAAGCCACAGAAGGGTAGTTTGGAAATCAAAGCTTTGTACCAGACTCTATCAAAAACTTTTGATATGTCTAAGGCAACAGCAAAAGTTTCACCAAAATCTTTAAAACAGGATGACTGTAAGGAAAGGCAGAAGATCACCACTAGAGCGGCCTTGATGGAACCCATACTGGTTGTGAAGTGATAGATGTTGAAGAGTCTTCCTGTTGAGGATAGTTTAAAAAAAAACTTTAAATAGGCAGGAAATTAAAGCAACAGGACGGTAGTATGAAGGATTAGAACGGTCATCCCTTTTAGGAACAGGCTAATCGTAGGCAAACTTCGCTTCACTTGTAATTACTAAACCTGTGAAACGTTTGGAAGGCAATTGAAAAGCGAAGCTATTATTAATGCAACAATGGAAGCACTACGCATATAGAAAACTTGCCTAGTATTCAAATCACTCTATGGTCTGTCCATTTTGAATCGAGCGTTTAGGTGTTGTCCTTTCCAAGGATTCCCAGCCTGCGGCGATGCCATACTTATATCAAGACACACTTCATGTCAGTTACTTCCTACCTCAGAATTGAATGGTGTTGTAGTATATATACACTGTGATGCTCTTAAAAAGGCAAGTTAGTGTAATATGTGTTTTTTTTTTTTTTTTTCTTGATGATACATTGTTTTTTTTTTTTTTTTTTTTTTGCAAACACCACAATACTTGGCAACGTTTCCTTTAGGCACTGTCACGTCTCCATGGGTGAACGAGTGAGGTCACACGGTCAGAGTGACCGTGCTAACCCATGGTCACTTCCTCTCCCGCCACCAAGGATGGAAGCTACCTCTCCCGCTCATTCTCGTCGCCTCCACTACTGAGAAAAAGAGGTTATTTACTCAGTAAATAAGTATCTTTTTGGGGGGAAGAAAAGGCTAATAGGGGGTCATTATTTGACCCCTCAGGAGATGTTGCTCGAACAGCGAAAGTCACCAACGATCCTTGACTTTTACTTCGATGGTGGTGTGGAAAAAAGTCATAACTAAAGAATAAAAGTATAACATCATAGTTTAAGAGAAATATCACATTCAAACGAAATTTACAGTGAAGAGAGAGAGAGAGAGAGAGAGAGAGAGAGAGAGAGAGAGAGAGAGAGAGAGAGAGAGAGAGCCGATGGCGAATCCACAGATCATCCAAGCGTAATTCAGTATGCTACCAGATTTACCTCGTATTTTCACTTCCCGCTCTTCTTTTTTCAGCACCATGCTGGGAGTGTTATCATTTGAAAGAATGTAAAGTAAAGAACAACATAATGAAGTTAGATTGCCACTAGCCCTTTAGGGAGGTGAAGCAAGCAAAATTATTAAGATGACTATATCCTGTCGCTCGTGGCCACGTGGGGGAGCGAGACGGGCCCGTGATATGTCACCGTCCCTCCCTTGTGCCCCTTCATCTCAAGACAGGGTGGGACAGCCTGCACAACGCTTTCCCACACCTTTGTCCTCAATCAAGTGGACATCATCACTGAGATTGGATGTACTTGCACAAGAGGGAAGGCTGGCACGTGTTAGAGTAATCTTCATCCAGCTTAGAAAGCGACACATAGATGGGGCTGTACATGAGTTAGAGGTAGTAACGCCCCTGTCTTTACGTGTAGGTAACACAGCAGTGAGAAACTGACTGGCCCTGTATGTTGTCTCTGAGTAGTTAGTTACTCCACTCCTTGATGGCTCCTCAAGTGTTGGCATTTTGGAGCAGTCAGTGAACCATCCTTTTCTGAATGTGGGCAGCTTGTTTGTGTATTATATATATATATATATATATATATATATATATATATATATATATATATATATATATATATATATATATATATATATATATATATATATATATATATATATATATATATATATATATATATATATATATATATATATATATATATATATATATATATATATATATATATATATATATATATATATATATATATATATATATATATATATATATATATATATATATATATATATATATATATATATATATATATATATATATATATATTGCTCTGGAACTCCCTGCCTGCTTCTGTATTTCCACCTTCCTATGACTTGAATTCCTTCAAAAGGGAGGTTTCAAGACACTTATCCTTCAATTTTTAACTACCGCTTTGGACCTTTTGCTGGGACTGGAATCTTAATGGGCTTTTTTTTTTCATTGGATTTTGTTGCCCTTGGCCAGTGTCCCTCATATATACATATATATATATATATATATATATATATATATATATATATATATATATATATATATATATATATATATATATATATATATATATATATATATATATATATATATATATATATATATATATATATATATATATATATATATATATATATATATATATATATATATATATATATATATATATATATATATATATATATATATATATATATATATATATATATTATCTGTGTTGTATACCTCTCACCTAATTCCTCTGACTATAAGAAATTCTTTGACTACTTAACTTCCAGAGTAGAGCACATTCTGACTCTCTTCCCTTTTGCAGAGATCTCCATTCTTGGAGACTTCAATGTTCACTACCAGCTTTGACTATCCTCTCCCTTCACTGACCATCTTGGTCAACTAGCCTTCAACTTTGCTATCCTCCATGACCTAGAGCAACTGGTGCAACACGCTACTCGTATCCCTGACAGTCTTCGAGATTTGTCCAATATTCTTAACCTTTTCCTAACCTCTAATCCTTCTGCTTATGTTTTTATCCTCTCTTCTCCGTTGGGCTCCTCCGATCACAATCTTATATCTGTATCTAGTCCTATCGCTCAAATCTCTACTCAAAATACCTCTAAGCAGAGATGCATCTGGCATTTTGCCTCTGCTATTTGGGGGAACCTGAGGAGGTATTTTGCTGATTTTCCTTGGAATGGCTACTGCTTCCATGACAGAGACCCATCTCTGTGTGCCAAGCACATAACAGAGGTGATAATGTCTGGCATGGAGGCGTACATTCCTCACTCTTTTTCTCGACCTAAACCTTCCAAACCTTGGTTTAACACAGCCTCTTCTGGTGCTATACATTAGTACAAAGGAGAGGTGGCCCAGAGGAGGTACTTGAGCCTTCCATCACCAGAATCTCATGCACTTTATATTTCTGCTCGGAACCATGCTAAGTCCGTTCTCCAACTAGCCAAAAACTCATTCATTAATAGAAAGTGTCAAAATCTTTCAAGATCTAACTTCCCTCGTGACTTCTGACATTTAGCCAAAAAACATCTCCAATAATTTTGCTTTTTCTTCTTTCCCTCCTTTACTTCAACCAGATGGCACCACTTTCACACCTATCTCTAAAGCTGAACTCTTCGCTCAGACCTTTACTAAAAACTCTACCTTGGACGATTCAGGGCTTGTTCCTCCCTCTTCTCCACCCTCTGACTACCTCATGCTACCTATTAAAATTCTTTGCAATGTTTTCCGTGTCCTCGCTGGCCTAAACCCTTGGACCTGATGGGGTCCTTCCTATTGTTCTCCAAAACTGCGCCTCTGTGCTTGCCCCTTGTCTAGTGAAACTCTTTCAACTTTGTCTGTCAATATCTACTTTTCCGTCTTGCTGGAAGTTTGCTTACATTCATCCTGTCCCTAAAATGGGTGACCGTTTTAATCCCTCAAACTACCGTCCTATTGCTTTGATTTCCTGCCTATCTAAAGTTTTTGAATCTATCCTCAACAGGAAGATTCTTAAACATCTATCACTTCACAGCCTTCTATCTGGTCGCCAGTATGGGTTCCATCAAGACCGCTCTACTGCCTTTCCTTACTGAGTCTTAGTCATCCTCTTTCAGAGATTTTGGTGAAACTTTTGCTGTTGCCTTAGACATATCAAAAGATTTCGATAAAGTCTAGTACAAAGCTTTGATTTCCAAACTAGCCTCCCTATGGCTTCTATCCTTCTCTCTGTAATTTCGTCTCTTTCCTTTCTCAACGTTTTATTGCTGCTGTGGCAGACGGTCACTGTCCTTCTCCTAAATTTATTAACAATGGTGTTCCTCAGGGTTCTGTCCTGTCACCCACTCTCTTCTTATTATTCATTAATGATCTTCTAAATCAAACTTCTTGTCCTATCCACTCCTACGCTGATGATACCGCCATGCACTTTTCCACGTCTTTTCATAGATTCCCAGGAAGTAAACAGTTCACGCAGGGAAGCCACAGAACGCCTGACTTTTGCTCTCTCTAAAATTTCTGATTGGGACAGAGCAAATCTGGTATTGTTCAATGCCTCAAAAACTCAATTCCATCATCTATCAACTCGATACAACCTTCCGGACAACTATACCCTCTTCTTCAATGACACTCAACTGGCCCCCTTCTCTACACTGAACATCCTCGGTCAACAACAACAATAATAATAATAATGATAATAATAAATTATTATTATTATTATTATTATTATTATTATTAGTGTGTGTGTGTGTGTGTGTGTGTGTGTGTGTGTGTGTGTGTGTGTGTATGTGTATGTGTGTGTGTGTGTGTGTATTAGTTACATACTGTTACCCAACTGCCGTCAGGATTTATCGGCTGATTTCACTGTTCAACTTTACCACTCACTCACGTGGGTCCTGTGACCAGGGGCCTTGTGAGTTATATGGAGCTCGTTCTGGAGGCAAGGGCAGACAGAAAGGTGGGCGGAGCTGGACTCGCATGGTTTATTTTCCTGGCAGGCACATTACCAGTCACAGTTCACTCGCAAGGCAGATTAGCAGACTGGCTACCATGTCCTCAGGCGGGTACAGAGCGCAATACTGTCCTCACAGGTGCAGAACAAAGGCAGGGCCAGCAAAGGGCGGCGGATGACATCTCTGGGCTGAATCCTGGCGGCAGCTCTGCGGCGGTGGTCTATATGCTCTTTGGGTCGGGCGGCGACTACTCGCGATCTGGCATCCTCTTACACAGCTCTGCAGACTCACGCCAACTCTCCCCTCCAAAATCACGCACGGGGGGGGGGAAGCTCACACACAGGGAAACCCAAACGCATATCCATATTCACAATAATACTGCATGCCTTATTTACTAAATAAACACATGATAATACACATATATAGCATACAGTAATATTGGCTCTCTCTCTCTCTCTCTCTCTCTCTCTCTCTCTCTCTCTCTCTCTCTCTCTCTCTCTCTCTCTCTCGCCATTTGTAACACTTACAATAAATTTGGCCACTTACGTAAAAATATTATAAAAATACAGGACGCAACCCCATGCTTCCATCTCGATGTAAGGTGAAGCTCTCCTCAGATATTATCAAGCTACCACAATGATATTTAGAAAAACAAGCACAGAAGGAAAACAAAGACAGAAGTACGATTTGATGCCTCATTTGCGTTCTGCCATCATGGAGTGAGCATCTTCCTGTTGGTCTGAGGATGAATTCGGTAGATGGTATAATCGGCTCATGGTTTCTTGGGACGGTTTGGCTACTCAGATACATTTTTTTTCATGTCTAATGCTATTGTTCTTACATTTTATGTGATCTTCGTTGTCTCAATAAAGTCTTCTTTTGGTTTCCAATGGACCACACTCGATTAGGGACGAATTCACTTGTAAACAATAAGCATATCCATTTGGCTGGTAGATGATGTATTTGACTCATGGTATCTTAGGAAGCCTAACCTAATTTAATTTAACCTAACCTAACTTAACCAAACCTAATCTAACTGCACCTAACCTACCTAAATCTAACCTAACCTAGCTCAACCTAACATAACCTAACTAAAGTTAACCTAACCAAAACCTAACGTAACTAAACCTATTCTAACCCAACCTAACTAAACCTCTTCTAACCTAACCTAACTAAACCTCCTGATACTGCCTACAAACTACCATGGAGCGAGGTAACGTGGGTACATGGAAGAAGCGATAAATTTGATAAAAAGTGATATCTCAGGAATGAACAATTTGTGGCAATAAAGATATACACTACTGTGTTATACGTGACCGAAGTATCTCACTGACATCCTTTTTTTTTTTTTTTGCCATGAGAAATTTGGAAACCAAAATGGAGGCAATATAAATCACATAAAATGTAAGAACAATAGCATTAAACATGAAAATAATGTATCTGAGTAGTCAAACCATCCCAAGAAGCCATGAGCCGAATATATCATCTACTGATTCATCCTCAGACCAGCAGGGGGATGTTCACTGTGACAGCAGAATGCAAATGAGGCATCGAATCGTATGTCTCCACACTGTTCACACATGCACTTATACCGAGTGCTGGATAGATCTCCAGTGAATATACACCTGTCATGTTTACTCATACTTAATACACAACCCCTTGGTCGAGAAGAGTGAAAATCCAGGAAAGCCATAGACAATAGGGTTAATTGTGCATCGCTTGATGTGTGGATGTATGAAAGTTATTCTATCTTAATGATAGTATTTCTAAAACATATAAGAATCAAGTTCTTTGGTATCCTTTTCTTTTTTTCTTCTATGATTATTATTATTATTATTATTATTACTATTATTATTGTTGTTATTGTTGTTGTTGTTGTTGTTTATGATATAATTTATTATCATTATTGTTATTGTTCTTCCTATTGTTATTATTATTATTATTATTATTATTATTATTATTATTATTATTATTATTATTATTATTATTATTATTATCATTATTATTCTTGTTACTGTATTGATATTTATATTTTTCTATTTATTTCTTTTTTCAATGCAACTGCTACATAGATAGGATATAATTATTTCATTTTATTATCCATAATAAAATCAAACAAAAAAATATGGTCATATTCATTTATCTTATGATGAAATTCGTGAAAAAAAAAAAGAAAAAAAAATGGGAGACGGTGAAGTACCTAAGACACTCCTGAAGCGTTTTCTTTTAATATACTCGTCTCTGACAGGTGGCAGCACCTCCGCTGCCTTCCACACCACTACTTTCCTCTTATACAGTCCTTCTTTGGTTGAAAGCAAGGATTCTGTAGTTGAAAGCAAAGACTATAAAAGGAAGACAGGAAAACTGAACCGAAACTTTGTGAGCAACTGGCCTTAAAAGCTCACTAGATGACTCTGCTGTAATATCGACACTAAGACCAAAATCAAGACCAAGTCTGTTTACATGGTATGGATGTGATTGCATGAATTGAAAGTGAAATTGATAAGTTAGAAGTGGGCCAGAACAAAGTAGCAAGGATGGCACTGAGTGCACCGAGGTGCACAGCAGTTGAAGCCTTGAGAGGTGACATGGGATGGAGCACCTTCAGAGAAAGACTGACAAAAGCCACACTTAGGTATAAGATTAGGCTTGAGAGAATGGATGATGCAAGAATAGCAAGGAAGGTGTACCTGTGGAATGAAAGTGGAAGCAAATGGAGGAAGAGATGCATGAGAATGACAGACAGGAATGGATTGCAAGTTGTGTGGGCGATAAGAATGGCTGGTAGGAATCAAAATGAGCGTGAATGGGTGGTAACAAGAGGAGGAAGAGTGGGAGCCGAATGGGATGTGAGAAAATGGAAGAATGAGATAGACAAAGAAGTGAAATGTGTGGGACTGAATGAATGGAAGAATGAGATGGAAAGAAAGAAGACCCTGTAATGGTACAAGGAGAAAGAGGCCCCGAGGTATGAAAGGTGGTATGATGGAAGCCTGGGCGGTGATCTTCTCTTCCGAGCGAGGGCACAGTGTATGGATGTGAATGCAAGGAGTTACAGGTGGTCTGAATCCCGCAGCAAAGTGTGCCAGATGTGTGACATGGGAGAGGATGAGACGGTGGAACATGTGGTGCTGGAGTGTGTGAAGTATGCCAGAGACAGGAATGAGATGATGCAAGTGATACTGACTGAGTTAGGGCATGATAGGAATGAAAGAGTGGAGAAGACAGGAAAGGAATGGATGGTGTTCTTGCTGGGACTGTGTAGAGAGGCGAATGAAAGGATGACTGAGGCGGTGAAAGAGTTTCTGGAGAGAATGTGGCGTGCCAGGTGTATGAACAATTAGGATAGAGGATGCTGTTCGTTTCTCCTTTTTTTTCCCCTTTCTACAGGAGTTGCCGATCCAAAGGCCTGGCTCAGGAGTGATCCTGTGCCACCTGTACCATCAAGATCAAGATCAAGATCAGGAGGAAATATGACATACTTAAGAAAGTTGTGAGAGAGCATGGAGAGGAGAGAGTTCTAGTTATGGGTGACATGAATGCACATGTGGAAATCTTGGGGAACAGGTGAACAGGAATGGTGAAATGCTTGGAGAGTTTGTTGATGAACTGGAGCTGGAAAATCTGAATGTTACTTTGGCTGAGGGGCGTGTGACTTGGAGTGCAAGAGAGCAGGAATCGGCAATTGACTACGTGTTGGTGAATGGAAGAATGCGTGAAATTGTGTCGCATATGTGGATATATGAGGATGGTTTGGTTAATATTGTGTCCGATCACAACATGCTGGTTGTGGAGTGCTTGATGCAGGGTGGGAATGAAGTGAAAGTGGCAAGTAAGAAAAAGAAGTGGAGACTGAGAGATGTAGGGTGGGAGAACTTTCAGGTTGATCTGAGTGAGAGAAGCTGGGACGACGAAAGTGTGCATGATGTGGAGCATCTGAATGTGAAACTGGTTGAGGACGTGAGGGGTGCTGCTGAGAACCAGATAGGGTTTGTGAGAGTAGGTAGAAGAAAGAATGTATGTAAACCTTGGTGGAATGATGAAATCAGAGCGGCTAGGAGGGAGCGAAAGAGAATGAGTAGACAGTGTAGATGGCTGAGGAAAAAGAGGCATGAAAGCGATGAGGCAGAGAATGAGTATCAGAATTCATGGGCAGCATATGTGAAGCAGCAGCGGTTGGCAAGACAAATGATAATGAATGCTAAAGTGAAGAGTGAAAGGAGTGTGATTCAATCTTTAAGGGAGAAAGGTATGGAAGGTGGCCGTGAATGGTACAAGTTCATGAGAGGTGAGAATATGTCAGGCAGTGTTGGTGTGGAGAGTCTAAAAGTGGAGGGTGTAGTTATAACAGAGAAGGACGGAATCAGGGAGGCAATCAAAAGGTTCTGGGAAGAAGTAGGTCGGGTAGGTGAGATGTTTAGTGTGAGAGAAGGATGTGTAACACTGGAAAGGAAGAATGCGGATGAACTGGATGAAAGAATCAGTAGGAATGAAGTGGAGAGGTGTGTGAAAAGGCAGAAGAATGGCAAGGCAGCAGGTCCAGATGATATACCCTATGAGATCTACAAGAATGGTGGGGAGGTAGTGATAGACAGAATGACTGAATAATTCAACCGAGTGTGGGATGAAGAGAGAGTGCCAAGAAAGTGGAATGAGAGCCGAGTGTGTCTGTTGCATAAGGGGGGATTTAAGAGTAAGAATGAGCTGAAGAACTACAGGCCAATTGCATTAGTGAATACAATAGGTAAAGTTTTCAGTGCAGTGTTGAATGAAAGACTGTGTAAATGGATTGAGAGAGCTGGAGTGCTGGGTAAAGAACAGAATGGTTTTCGTGGGGATAGGAGAGCTGAGGACAATATGTTTGTGGTGAATGAAATGATTGAGAAGAAAAAGAAGGATGGGGGTAAATTGTACCTAGGTTTTCTGGATATAGAGAAAGCTTATGATAGAGTGGACAGAGAAATGCTAGGTAGAGTCTTAGAAAAGATTGGATTGAGTGCAAAGATAATTAACATAGTGCAAAGTATGTATGTGGACACAAGAGCTAGATACAGACTAGGAGACATAGAAACAGACTGGGTGAAGAGTGAGAGAGGAGTTAGGCAGGGCTGTATATTGTCACCAACCCTTTTAAGCCTGTATACAGAGGAGCTAGCAGCCAGGATGAGAAGAATGAATGTAGGGGTAACTGTGGGGAATGATAAAGTATGTGTGCTCCTTTATGCAGATGACGTAGTTGTTATGAGTGAATTGGCAGATGAGCTTCAAAGTTTGTTGGATGTAGTGGATGGCTATGGTAAAGACTTTGGAGTAAGGTTTAGCAGTGAGAAAAGCAAAGTAATGATTGTGAATAGGTCAGAGGATGAAAGTAATGTGGTATGGAGACTTGGAGAGAATGAGTTGAGACAGGTGCAAGAGTACAAGTACTTAGGGATGTGGATGAGTCCTAGTGGGTGTGCAAAGGCAAAGAATGAAAAGATAAGTATGGTAAACCAGTGGGTAGGTCGATTGGGAAGCGCGGCAAGGATGAGAGCAAGTAAGTATGATGTGTTGAGAGAAGTGTGGAAGAGTGTGGCTGTGCCATGTATAATGTATAGTATGGATGTGATTTCATGGAATGAAAGTGAAATTGATAAGTTAGAAGTGGGCCAGAATAGAGTAGCAAGAATGGCACTGAGTGCACCTAGGTGCACAGCAGTTGAAGGCTTGAGAGGTGACATGGGATGGAGCACCTTTAGAGAAAGACTGACAAAAGCCACACTTAGGTACAAGATTAGGTTTAAGAGAATGGATGATGCAAGAATAGCAAGGAAGGTGTACCTGTGCAATGAAAGTGGAAGGAAATGGAGGAAGAGATGCATGAGAATGACAGACAGGAATGGATTACAAGTTGTGTGGGCGATAAGAATGGCTGGTAGGAATCAAAATGAGCGTGAATGGGTGGTAACAAGAGGAGGAAGAGTGGGAGCCGAATGGGATGTGAGAAAATGGAAGAATAAGATAGACAAAGAAGTGAAATGTGTGGGATTGAATGAATGGAAGAATGAAATGGAAAGAAAGAAGACCCTGGAATGGTACAAGGAAAAAGAGGCCCCGAGGTATGAAAGGTGGTATGATGGAAGCCTGGGCGGTGATCTTTTCTTCCGAGTGAGGGCACAGTGTATGGATGTGAATGCAAGGAGTTACAGGTGGTCTGAGTCCCGCAGCAAAGTGTGCCAGATGTGTGACATGGGAGAGGATGAGACGGTGGAACATGTGGTGCTGGAGTGTGTGAAGTATGCCAGAGACAGGTATGAGATGATGCAAGTGATACTGACTGAGTAAGGACATGATAGGAATGAAAGAGTGGAGAAGACTGGAAAGGAATGGATGGTGTTGTTGCTGGGACTGTGTAGAGGGGCGAATGAAAGGATGATTGAGGCGGTGAAAGAGTTTCTGGAGAGAATGTGGCGTGCCAGGTGTATGAGCAATTTGGATAGAGGATGCTGTTCGTTTCTCTTTTTTTTTTTTTTCCCCCTTCTACAGGAGTTGGCGATCCAAAGGCCTGACTCAGGAGTGATCCTGTGCCATCTGTACGATCAAGATCAAGATCAAGAGATCACATCCGTGTTCCCTCTATAAGAGAAACAAGAAAAAAAGACGCCAATCTTCTTTTTCACGCTTCTCTGAAGGATAAAGAAAGGTAAGCAATGTATATTAACTTATATCATTAAGTTATAAACGTAGTTAGAAGAAGCAAACATTTATCAGAAAAATAGTTTCTTCCTTAAATTTGGAGGATGTTGTTTGATAAATTTACAAAAAAAAAAAAAAATGTTGAGGGACATTTCTATCCATGCTTTATATTTACGTGTCTGCATATACTTGTATATAATGTTTTAGACAAATACAAATAAAGTACACCTTTATATCATTGTGTTTCTATGTCAAAAATATGAGTACACTAGTTAAATGACTGAAGTAAATTACAAATATATATATATATATATATATATATATATATATATATATATATATATATATATATATATATATATATATATATATATATATTCTTATGACCCTTCACAAAGCTGCTACACGTGGACTAGATTCCCTGAACCACCTCCTACATGGAATCAGCGCAGGGCTCAACTATGGGTGTACAGGGTCCCTTGTGACTCCTGCACCCTTCTCACAGCAGGTCGTAACACCAGATCACATTAACTGAGGTCACTAGTTTGTTTTACCTACCTACAGACAAGGGAAATACCCTAACAACACTTAACACCCACAGCTGTGAAAGGATTGATAACCATGGCTAGAAAAAGTTATAACATGCATAACTCGTATATGGTAGAGATATAACACCTCACTGGACAACTGACAAATTCATCCACCATCCAACAACATGTTATAGTCTCAAGGCATGTAGTGTAATTATTAAGAACTTGGCTCCATCTGCAGCGATTATTACTCATATATATATATATATATATATATATATATATATATATATATATATATATATATATATATATATATATATATATATATATATATATATATATATATATATATATATATATATATATATATATATATATATATATATATATATATATATATATATATATATATATATATATATATATATATATATATATATATATATATATATATATATATATATATATATATATATATATATATATATATATATATATATATATATATATATTGTTACAACCCCAATTCCTAGCCTCTTCACCAAGCTACCGCACCTGAACTAGCTTCACTGAGCCACCTCCTAAGTGGGCTCAGTGCAGGGCTCAAATACAGTGCAGGGCTCAGTACAGGCTCCTTTGTGACTCCTGCACCCTTCTCACAACTGTCATAACTCCAGGTTATGCTAATTTGAGGTTGCCAGTCTGTTTTACCTACCCACAGACAAGGGAAATACTCCAAACATCACTTAACACCCACAGCTGCAGAAGAAGCGCCAACCACGTCTAGGAAAAATAATTAACATACAATAACATGCACATGCTCAAGGTATAATACCCTGTTGGGCTTCTACCCACCATGACAGTCTTCCCAATGCCCAACAGTGTGTTATAGCCTCAAGCTGAGTAGTATCGTTTACTGCCTCCTGGTCGACAGGCCTTGTTAGGACCTGGGGAGGCAGTAAAGTTTACTACAAGGCATATTACTTAGGTCCTCTGTGGCTGAACTGCCTCAGCCCACAGTTGCATTTAAAACAAACAGAAACACTAACAAAAGACACAAGAAACTGCTACAAAACGGAAGTGCCCACTGTGCACAAAACTCAACTTGTACACTTATACAACCAAAGAGTCGCCTCCCTGGGTGTAGTGTGTAATTCACTACTACACTACGAAGACTCTTATTCCATATAAATGGGCCAGGGCGTATGGCCAATAATGACTCACTTATTCCCCTTAAGGCAACTGACCTGGCTATCTAGTATCCCAGCTTAGTCTCTGATAAGTGCTAGAGCACGTCTCAGTACCTCTACTCCCTCCAATGACTGCGTATCGACTTAGCGTGAGAAAGTGCTCCAACTGCTTTCCCATGCTGCTGCTAAATGATGGGGGGTGAGACACACATACAGACACGCGCCCACACCTGCTCCTCGCACTGTCTCTACTTGAATAAAACATTTTACTTTTAAAAATTCTTCTGAGCAAACAAAGAGGGCCAGATGAATAGTGATAGTTTCTTTGTCAAGGGCAACTCTTCTGCTGCAAACTATGTGAGACAAAACTGACTGAACAGAGAGAAATAAGATAAATTAAACGGGGAAGGACAGTGTCTGTGCACAGAAATTCTTATGGTAAATTAATGGCAGTGAGTGGCCACTCTACATCATACAGCTGGCGTCTGGACCAAGCTTTCTCTCTCTCTCTCTCTCTCTCAATCTCTCTCTCTCTCTCTCTCTCTCTCTCTCTCTCTCTCTCTCTCTCTCTCTCTCTCTCTCTCTCTCTCTCTCTCTCTCTCTCTCTCTCTCTCTCTCTCTCTCTCTCTCTCTCTCTCTCTCTCTCTCTTCATTTACTACATTTTCTCTTTCATCATTCTTACTTTCTTCATTGTGTTATCTCGCTGCACATTACATTATGTTACAAAAATTAAAATTTTTGAAGGCAATAAAAGTTTACTAAAATTTTGGGAATATACTACCGATTAACATAGATCTCCGGTCTGGGATAAACGATCTGCTACTTCATTATCAGCGTCCTTAATATGCTGGATATCAAGGTTATATTCTTGCAGCAATAGGCTCCATCGAGTAAGCCTTACATTCTTGAATTTAAACTGGTCCAGAAATTGCAGTGGACTATTGTCTGAGAAAATAGTCACTTTAGGGCCATAAGCAGGCACATAAACTTCGAAGTGCTGCAAGGCTAGAATTATAGCTAAAAGTTTTTGTTCAATTACTGATTTTTTTTTTTTCTGGGCAGAGGTGAACATCTTACAAAAGTAACAAACAGGACGATTTACTTGGTTATCATCCAGCTGCATTAATACAGCTCCTACTCCAACCTGGCTGACATCAACAGCCAAAGCAAAGGGCCAAGAGAAATCAGCTACCTTTAATACAGGTAGGCTACACAGCAAAGCCTGCAATTTCACACTCTCTGATCCACTTTCAATGATACCCCTTCAGTAGGAGGATGGTTAGAGGGACAAGTAGGGTTGAGTGCCGTAGTACAAATCGACAGTATTATCCCACTACCCCAAGGAACCTCTGCTGGATTGTTTTTTAAAGCATATAAACATAAGCAGTAATTTTATTTTCGTTAGCAGAAATTTTACTCAAATTCCATTCTTTCCAAAAGATAGCGTACATACTCAATACACATGAAAAAAAAAATATTATATATATATATATATATATATATATATATATATATATATATATATATATATATATATATATATATATATATATATATATATATATATATATATATATATATATATATATATATATATATATATATATATATATATATATATAAGCATGTGCATATAAGCAAGAATATTGGATAAATCAATATAAAATAAATTGATAATCTGTGTCGAAATGGGACATTTCCTTGCTAGGAATCTTGAAAAGAGAAGGCCAAGAAAAAGACAACCCGTCTGTGTAGTGCGCTTCTAATGTCTCTCTCAACACTTCACAAAACCCGCACAACATCATGTTGTGCTACAGTTCACATCAGCTTCATGTGTTTACCCAAAATACAGAAATAAATATAACAATGTCCTTTTACCCCTAGAAATACTCACTTAAGACATTATAAATGGTACAATAAATGTCAATACCAAAGCTGAAGAAATGTTGGAACCTGAAAGGAAAACGGCGTCAGCTGATTCTATCTAAGGCCTAACTAAGCTAAACGGAAGCCAAATATACTAATGACTATATAATATTCGACATCCTCCCCACCATAAGGGGCGAAGCAACTTATCCAAACAAATACCTCGTACAATAAGTATCTAACATCATACCATATCATACCATAACCCAATAGTTCCCATAAACAAACACAACACATGACCTACCACCATACATAATAAATGTACAACTTATAAATCTAATCTGTGAGGCCTTTTAACGAGCCGACCCCTTGAAGTATAAACAGCTACCTCCTCCTCCTCCTCCTCCTCCTCAGGATCACAATCTTGTACAGAGTCATCATTAGCTACACTTGAAGTTACATCATCTTGTACTGCCTGATCATGAAGTACTGGTTGAGGAGTTATCACATCAGTGTCTAAATGAGGATTTATCTCTAAATCATGCAGGGTTTGAATAGTCCGGTTGAAAATGCCTTTTCCTGTCTTAACATCAACACTGCGAATCACACCGTCTCTACCGGGATACACATTAACAATCACACCCATGGGCCACCGTTGTCTGGGTACATTGTCTCCTCTAATGAGTACAACACTACCAACATCCACTTTACATTTCTGGTTGAAACCTTTTACTACAGGGGGCAAATTAGCTATATAATCTTCTCTCCACACCTTCCAAAAATGTTCCAACCTCTGATTTCTTATATTCTTTCTAATGTACAAGTCTTCAGGGCTTATAATAGGGGATTCATCAACATCAGAAGGTGTACATGTGCTGTTCCTACCAAGAATAAAGTGTGATGGAGTTAGATAATGATCAAAATCTGGGTCATCACTCACAAAGGTCAATGGTCGAGAGTTAATGCACGACTCAATTTCTATAAGAATTGTTTCTAACTCAGACTGGCTTACATACTTAACTCCCAAAGACTTCCTTAAAGCTAGCTTGACTGAACCAATGAGCCTCTCAAACCACCCGCCCCACCATGGGGACCTTGGTACATTAAACTTCCACCTTGGGGCTAGATGACCAAACACCTTCTGTACTTCTGTGGAGGCTGCAACAAATGTTTTTGCATTGTCGGAATAGAAAACATTAGGAATCCCTCTACGAGCAACAAATCTCCTTATGGCCCGCATACAATCGACCAATGACATGGACTCTGTGAGTTCTAGATGTACAGCTCTAATAACAGCACAGGTAAAAAGTAACACATACAATTTTTTCCCTGGATGATCAGCACTAAATAAAGGGCCAGTGAAATCTAAACCTGTAACTGCAAACGGAGGTGCAGGGTTGACTCGCAGGTCAGGTAAAGGGGCAACAGGTTGACTGCAAGGACGGCTGTCGTGCCTCCGACAACTCAAACACTCTCTAACCACCGTCTTTGCCATTCTTCTTAACCCAATCACCCAAAAACTAGTTCTTAATGATGACACAATGCTGTTTACACCTGCATGCTTCATGAACTTATGTTGAAATTGTACTAACAACTTAGAAAAGTGACCCTTAGGAAGAATGATGGGATGTTTTGAGTTATAACCCAGACTAGAAAATTGTAATCTACCCTTGATTCTTAGAATACCCTCTTGATCAAGAAATGGGTTTAATTTGCTTAGCTTGGAATGCTTAGGAAGAGACCGCTCACTGGATATGGCTTTGATTTCATCTGGGAAGGCTTGTCTCTGCTCTACATAGATTAATTTTAATTCGGCAAACTCTAGTTCTTCAGTTGTAAATCTACAAGTTTCCAACTCACATCCCAACCTTTTACTTTTACAATTATTTATGAATCTCAAAACATACCCAACAATTCTTAGTGACTTAGCAAGATCATTATATCTCTCAAGGTCAAAAATGGGTGTCCTAGTCTGAACAGCTAAACATGCTAAATTATTCTCAAGTACAACATTCACAGTGTTAATGCTGGCAGTTAAAGCATCTCTTTCCTGGACTCTAAATGTGGGGTCAGACAAATACTTAGGACCGCTAAACCACAGATCATTTCCAAGAAGGCTCTCTGCTAGTAACCCTCGGGTTATCAAGTCGGCAGGATTTTCTGTCCCCTTGCAATGATACCAGTTACTTGGAGGTGTCAGGTGCTGAATCTCTCTAACTCTGTTGTTGACATATACATCCTTTAAACTTGGATCATTCCTTATCCATCCCAATGCAATAGTGGAATCAGTCCAACACGTCACTTGGGTCTTAATCTTAAGATACAGAGCCTTCTTCACAAACACCACCAATCTGGCACAAAGCAATGCTCCCAACAGTTCTAGCTTAGGCAGGGTTAATTTCTTGATTGGTGCCACTCTACTCTTGGATACAACCAATGAAGTGTTACATGCACTGTCAAGACATAGCCTTAGGTATACACACGCCCCATAACCTTTTTCCGAGGCATCCCCAAACCCATGAATCTCAATAAACTCAATACTTTTCCAAGGTACATGGGGAAAATAATGTCTACCTATAACTAATGGACTCAAATGTCTGGTACTCCTTACCCATTTTTCAAATCTTACTTCTAAATCTTGTGACAACTTGTCATCCCAGGACACACCTGACTTCCAAATATCTTGGAAAAGTATCTTAGCATACATGGTAAATGGGCTGATAAATCCACATGGATCAAAAATCTTAGCTATTAAACTTAATACTGTCCTCTTGGTACATGCTAATTCCAAAGGGAAATCCAGGTCTAGACCACAATAAGAAAAAACATCACTGTCCTTAGACCACTTCAAACCTAGTACACTGTTAACTTCATCGTCCTGTACACAGTGAACCTTGTCATTACATTTTGATGCAATTACTAAACTATTGGATACAAGCTTCTCAAGAGACATGTTGGCTTCAGACATAATGTTGTAGGCTGTGGTGTACTTCCTTACTGCCTCTACTTCACTATCAGCCCCACTGAACCAGTTGTCTACATACATGTCTCTCTGAAGATCCTGAATTACTTCACACTCAGAGTACTTACTCAAATGTGTCTTAATCGTAGCATTAAGAAGGAAAGGACTTGATGTATTGCCAAAAACAACTCTAGTAAACCTCATGTGTCTAACTCCACCTTCGGCTGGCATAAAAAATCTATGAACATTTCTATCTTGGCTCTGTACACTTATTTGCAAAAAAGCTTTAACAATATCAGCAGTAACTACATAGGGCCAGCGTCTGTATCTAATTAATATCTCTACTAGGTCTGGGTTGAGAGACGGACCCGTTGTCATACAGTCATTGAGAGAAATCCCGTTAGGACCCTTGGCAGACGCATCAAAGACTGGTCGTACCTTTGTGGTGCTGCTGCTGAGTCTGACAACTGGCCTGTGAGGCATGTAGTAAACAGGGCCAGGGTGTACAATTTCCTCTACCGGCACCTCTTCAATGATTCCTAAATGCTCATACTCGGCAAATACCTTCATGTACTCAGCCTTTAAGTCTTCGTCCTTATCCAACTTCACCAAAAGCTTATTTAATCTCTTCTTAGCTTGAACTTCATTACTCATCAAAGTATCCTTCTTAGGGTTGTCCTTCCACGGCAAGTGGACTTCATATCTACCATCTACAAACTTGATCTTATCACTATATTCTTGAACAATCTTATCTCTAACGTCTTCCTTACTTTCCTTGCTACTACTTATGCCAATAGTCTCCAAATCCCAAAAGTTAGACATATCAGCATCAGTGACTTTAGAGATGCACAAGAGTTGAGGTGACGAAGGTTTAAAGGTTGGCAGTAAAGGCACACCTGTAGTGTCAGAAAATTTACCAGTGTTTCCACTCAAGGTCCAGCCAAACACTGATTTCAGGGCAACTGTCAACCCCACTTGAACTGCATCACTAGGCGTTACTAGGCTCCAGTAGTAGTCCAGACCAATAAGGATATCTAAGTCTAAAGGAGAACTATGGTCAAAGTCATCTGCAAACTTTAAATGATTAAAGGCACTTAAAATGTGTTCTGGTACTACTGGCCTAATTAGCGGTTCACATATAATGGGAATGCCTGCCAACACAAGGGAAAACAAATCACCCTTATCATCTAAAAGCTTCAACTTGTATAGACTACTTTGTACACACTTGCTTGAGCTATGGCCACCAAAGGAACTATAAGGGACTTCTGTATTGGTGACCCATTCAGGTTTACATCTTCCTACAAACTTATTGGTAACATATGACCTATCACAGCCATTGTCAAACATCAGCCTTGCAGTAACAATATCCCCCTTATGGTTCACTACCTTTACCTTAGCTGTTTGTAACACAGTCTTGTTCCTGTAGTGGCCTGACAACATCGCAAGGGTTTGGGTGCCCGTCTGTTTACTCTCCTCTACTTCGGCCTTAGGGACCACACTCAACTTAACACCACACATGGTACTATTGTGGTCACCACGACACTTGGAACATTTGGCCTTACAACTTCTAGACTTATGACCACTATTTAAACATCTAAAACACACACCCAATTCCCTTATCTTGTCAAACCTCTGCTGCCCATCCAACACCAGAAACTTGTAGCACTTCTCAGACTTGTGGTTTCTCTTACTACAAAACACACAATCTGATCTTTCAGGCGGGGAAGTCACATGTAAAGCCGAGGCTGTGAACAATTTTTCCTTGTTTCCCTTATGTACTTCTTTACTATCCTTACTACCCTTCCTTCCTTCTAAACTCTTAACATTGCCCTTATACATTTCACTCCTTTCTATCACTTCAATCTCCCTTTGAAGCCAACTAAGAAGCCACTCAAGATCACTTTCATGTCCACTACAATCCCTTGACCAGTTTAACCTTAACTCTGTGGGCAGTCTGGAAACAATCATGGGGGTTAGTAGCACTTCACATTGCTTGCCTGTAACTCCTTGGGCTTCTAGACTCCTCGTGTGCTTGACCACCTCGTCCCGAAGTCTCCACAGCTGTAGGATGTAGGTCTTGCCTTGGTGGACCGGAACTTGTAGATCAAGGAGAGCCTGGACGTGGGCGTGGATGATGCACTCCGACTTGCCAAACCGTTGCTTCAGCAGGTCGACGACGGTCTTGTAGCTGGCGCAGGTGTGCGGCACTCCTTCCACCACGTCCTTAGCAGTGCCGTCTAGTAGTGACAGTAGATAGGTTAGCTTACTAATGGTGGGCAGCTCAGTGTCGTCTATGTGTGAGGAGAACTGTTCCCAAAAACTCTGCCACTGCTTCAGGTCACCGTCAAATCTAGGTAGTTCTAGCTTGGGAAGTTTTGCATGGAGAGGGGCTGTGGTACTTGAAGAATCCGACTTGTCCTTATCACCCTCAGCCAGTTTCTTAAGCTTGTCAGCACACAACAATCTCTTCTGCCTGGCTTGCTGTCTGACTGCATCTGCCTTGTCCAAGTACTCCTCTAGTGCCTCAGGACTTATCTCCAATTCTATCTCTGACTGCACTTCTTCTAACTTGTTAAGCCTCTTATCAAACTCTTCCAGAACTTCTACTAACTCACTGGAGGTTGCTGGGGGGCTCTTGGCTAGGAGTCCGTCCATCTTGACACACACTCTTGACAGCCATCCTTGACAAGCTGCTCGGGCCTTCTCTAACTTCTCCATCTTCTTCTAAAATGCAGGGCTGGAGACACTTAACTTGTTAATGTAGCAGTCCTTGGGGACTGTGTATCCCGGGTCTGGGCACCAAAATGTCGAAATGGGACATTTCCTTGCTAGGAATCTTGAAAAGAGAAGGCCAAGAAAAAGACAACCCGTCTGTGTAGTGCGCTTCTAATGTCTCTCTCAACACTTCACAAAACCCGCACAACATCATGTTGTGCTACAGTTCACATCAGCTTCATGTGTTTACCCAAAATACAGAAATAAATATAACAATGTCCTTTTACCCCTAGAAATACTCACTTAAGACATTATAAATGGTACAATAAATGTCAATACCAAAGCTGAAGAAATGTTGGAACCTGAAAGGAAAACGGCGTCAGCTGATTCTATCTAAGGCCTAACTAAGCTAAACGGAAGCCAAATATACTAATGACTATATAATATTCGACAATCTGGTAGAAAAAGAGTAAGTGGCAACTTGACACAGTTGTCCCCAAGGGGAGAGCAGTGATCAACTACTGCCTAATGATGTGTTCCTCATGTGTACACGTACCTGATCGTGTGTAATTTTTGCTCTTTATAAATGCGGTATAAAAAGCTCTTTGAATTTTATAATGGGTTCCTATGACTTGAAGTGGGTTTTGCCAGTCTCTCATTTGTCCCATGTGGATAATAGACAGCATGACAACTTCACACTTGTCATGCCATTGCAGAGCCATCACTTTTCCTGATTACTGTAGGCTAAAATCAACTGTCTAGTCCTGCTAATTTTTAATTTTGGCGGCATGTTCTTGCGGGTTGTACATGAACCACAGCCCTTGCTGTGTAAATAAACTGATAAATCTGGGTTTGTGTAATAGTTGTCAGTGTGTAATATGTGAACTTTATCCATATATTTTTCAAGCAATTTCAAGATACTGCCAGTCATTTTGTGTCTTTTCTACTGAAATAAGTGTTGGAGCCAGTATGGGATAAGAAATCTAACACAGTCAAATAAAACAAACAATTTTATACCAAAGCGATTTCTTTTGGTTTGCGTGTACTATTTAAATTTCAACCTACCTCTGAATAACACAAGAGATTCGTCAATTACTAATTTACAGAATGGTATGAAATAATTACTGAAACTTTCTTTTAACATCAATACATCTCTTATTTTACAAATGGGATCTGTTGGTCGAGATTCTGTGTTACTGTCAAAGTGTAAGGAACAGAATTGCCTGAAACCTACTCAGGTATTTCTCGAAAGCAGGTGTGTCGAGCAGAGGGTCTTTTCTCTAATAATCACTTAACATAGCCTTCTTTGAATGTGGCATCAATGGTACTAGAGCAAGAAATACAAAAAATTCCCTAACATCGGTGTTGATCCAAGTGTTGAGACTGCTGTGCTCGGGTGGTGTTTCACCTGTCTCTTCCAAATATTCCTGCTGCTTACTAATAAGATAGTCATGTTGAATATTAATTTCATGTACAGTTTTGTCCATAATTTCGTGACCTAAAAATGACTCAAAGGCCCAACTTGAAAGGTTGGAGTGATCCCTGATAAAGATGAGTCAATGTGATGGAGATGAGGCACAAAGTCATGGCCGTCACTCCATTTCAAAACATCCTCTCTGTTAGGAGAATTTTTTTTTTTTTTTTTATGTAGGAAGGACACTGGCCAAGGGCAACAAAAATCCAATAAAAAAAAATGCCCACTGAAATGCCAGTCCCATAAAAGAGTCAAAGCAGTAGTCAAAAATTGATGAATAAGTATCTTAAAACTTCCCTCTTGAAGAAATTCAAGTCATAGGAAGGTGGAAATACAGAAGCAGGCAGAGAGTTCCAGAGTTTACCAGAGAAAGGGATGAATGATTGAGAATACTGGTTAACTCTTGCGTTAGAGAGGTGGACAGAATAGCGGTGAGAGAAAGAAGAAAGTCTTGTGCAGCGAGGCCACGGGAGGATGGGAGGCATGCAGTTAGCAAGATCAGAAGAGCAGTTAGCATGAAAATAGCGGTAGAAGACAGCTAGAGATGCAACAATGTGGCGATGAGAGAGGCTGAAGAGAGTCAGTTAGAGGAGAGTTGATGAGACGAAAAGCTTTTAATTCTACCCTGTCTAGAAGAGCAGTATGAGTGGAACTCCCCCAGACATGTGAAGCATACTCCATACATGGACGGATAAGGCCCTTGTACAGAGTTAGCAGCTGGGGGGGGGTGAGAAAAACTGGCGGGGACGTCTCAGAACACCTAACTTCATAGAAGCTGTTTTAGCTAGAGATGAGATGTGAAGTTTCCAGTTCAGATTATAAGTAAAGGACAGACCGAAGATGTTCAGTGTAGAAGAGGGGGACAGTTGAGTGTCACTGAAGAAGAGGGGATAGTTGTCTGGAAGGTTGTGCCGAGTTGATAGATGGAGGAATTGAGTTTTTGAGGCATTGAACAATACCAAGTTTACTCTGCCCCAATCAGAAATTTTAGAAAGATCAGAATTCAAGCGTTCTGTGGCTTCCTTGCATGAAATGTTTACTTCCTGAAGGGCTGGACGTCTATGAAAAAATGTGGAAAAGTGCAGGGTGGTATCATCAGCGTAGGAGTGGATAGGACAAGAAGTTTGGTTTAGAAGATCATTAATGAATAATAAGAAGAGAGTGGGTGACAGGACAGAACCCTGAGGAACACCACTGTTAATAGATTTAGAAGAACAGTGATCATCTACCACAGCAGCAATAGAACAGTCAGAAAGGAAACTTTAGATGAAGTTACAGAGAGAAGGATAGAAGCTGTAGGAGGGTAGGTTGGAAATCAAAGCTTTGTGCCAGACTCTATCAAAAGCTTTTGATATGTCCAAGGCAACAGCAAAAGTTTCACCAAAATCTGTAAAAGAGGATAACCAAGACTCAGTAAGGAAACCCAGAAGATCACCAGTAGAGCAGCCTTGACGGAACCCATACACGCGATCAGATAGAAGGTTGTGAAGTGATAGATGTTTAAGAATCTTCCTGTTGAGGATAGATTCAAAAACTTTAGATAAGCAGGAAATTAAAGCAATAGGACGGTAGTTTGAGGGATTAGAACGGTCACCCTTTTTAGGAACAGGCTGAATGTAGGCAAATTTCCAGCAAGAAGGAAAGTTAGATGTTGACAGACAGAGCTGAAAGAGTTTGACTAGGCAAGGTGCAAGCACAGAGGCACAGTTTCGGAGAATAATAGGAGGAGCCCCATCAGGTCCATAAGCCCTCCGAGGGTTTGGGCCAGCGAGGGCATGGAAAACATCATTGTGAAGAATTTTAATAGGTGGCATGAAGTAGTCAGAGGGTGGAGGAGAGGGAGGAACAAGCCCAGAATCGTCCAAGGTAGAGTTTTTAGCAAAGGTTTGAGCGAAGAGTTCAGCTTTAGAAATAGATGTGATAGCAGTGGTGCCATCTGGATGAAATAGAGGAGGGAAAGAACAAGCAAAGTTATTGGAGATATTTTTGGCTAGATGCCAGAAGTCACAAGGGGAGTTAGATCTTGAAAGGTTTTGACACTTTCTGTTAATGAAGGAGTTTTTGGCTAGTTGGAGAACAGATTTGGCATGGTTCTGGGAAGAAATATAAAGTGCATGACATTCCGGTGATGGAAGGCTTAAGTAACTTTTGTGGGCCACCTCTCTATCACGTATAGCACGAGAACAAGCTGTGTTAAACCAAGGTTTAGAAGGTTTAGGATGAGAAAAAGAGTGAGGAATGTACGCCTCCATGCCAGACACTATCACCTCTGTTATGCGCTCAGCACACAAAGACGGGTCTCTGACACGGAAGCAGTAGTCATTCCAAGGAAAATCAGCAAAAATACCTCCTCAGGTCCCCCAACTAGCAGAGGCAAAATGCCAGAGGCACCTTCGCTTAGGGGGATCCTGGAGAGGGATTGGAGCGATAGGACAAGATACAGATATGAGATTGTGATTGGAGGAGCCCAACGGAGAAGAAAGGGTGACAGCATAAGCAGAAGGATTAGAGGGCAGGAAAAGGTCAAGAATGTTGGGCGTATCTCCAAGACGGTCAGGAATACGAGTAGGGTGATGCACCTATTGTTCTAGGTCGTGGAGGATAGCAAAGTTGTAGGCTAGTTCACCAGGATGGTCAGTGAAGGGAGAGGAAAGCCAAAGCTGGTGGTGAACATTGAAGTCTCCAAAAATGGAGATCTCTGCAAAAGGGAAGAGGGTCAGAATGACCCTCTTCCCTTTTGCCTCCCTTCCTCTTTGGAAGTTAAGTAGTCAAAGAATTTCTTATAGTCAGAGGAGTTAGGTGAGAGGTATACAGCACAGATAAGTTTAGTTTGAGAGTGACTCTGTAGTCGTAGCCAGATGGTGGAAAACTCGGAAAATTCAAGAGCACGGATGTGGAGCAGATGACGCCACTCCAGCTCCGCGCCTAACCCGTGGCTCATCTCTCACGCTGTCATGCACACTGCTACTCATGTCCTCCTCCTCACATCCAGCCATTTCGTTTTCGTCCTCCTCAATGCCTGCCATCTTGTCCTCGTCATCCTCGTCTTGAATGACAGTCATCTTGTCATCGTCGTCCTCGTCCTCGTCCTCGTCCTCGTCCTTGTCCTCCTCGTCCTCGCCCTCCTCCTCGTCCTCGTTCTGTTCCTCGTCCTCGTCCTCCTCCTCCTCCTCCTCCTCCTCCTCAATATCAGTCATCTTGTCGTCATCGTTGTCGTCCTCCTCCTCCTCTTCCCCATTGGTAGTCACCTCGTCCTCCTCCTTCCCTTCATCAATCCTCTCCTCCTCCTCCTCCTCCTTCTCTTCATGAATCAGACTATGAGGACGTTTCTGACTCATGGTGTCTGAATGATGACCTGATAACGAAAAAAAATTACTCTATAAAAATTATGATAGTAATTATGATCATTATAATAAGTTACAAACACGTATGAATGAAATGACAATGTGTATGGCAATAATTACAGTGATAAGTTCTCTAATATTATTATTGTTGCTCTCTTTTTGACAATAAGAAACGAATTATACTGATTTCTGCTGTTACTGGTACTACTTTTGCTTCTACTACTACTACTACTACTACTACTAACACCATTACTCCTACTACAACACATCAACAACAAAACAAAACAAAAAAATATGACAATAAAACAACAATTACAACAATGATAATAATTATAATAACGATGATATTTATAGTAGTAGTAATAATAATAATAATAATAATAATAATAATAATAATAATAATAATAATAATAATAATAATAATGATAGTAATAATAGTAAAATAAAGAAAAAATAATTATTATACATGGCAGAAAGTAAATAGGATATTGATAATAATAAGAAAAGAAGCAGAACAACAATAACAACAACAAAAAATGAATAGCGGTGATAATACAAGAAAGAAAGAAAGAAATGGATAGAAGACGAAGCCAGCAACAATAATAATACTAACTAATAATAATAATAGAAATAATATGATAATAATAATGGAAATGATAATCACCATAAAATAACAATGTGAATGTAATAATTGTAATAACAATAATAATATGAAGAATATTAATATAGATAAGTGAAAATGATAATGATAATAATAACAGAAAAAATGCAAACAAGAACAACAATAACATCATCATCATAAAGAAGATTTAGACATAATAATGATAGTCATATATAATACGTAAGAAGCAGAATAGCTATAATAAAACAAATAAAAATAAAGTAGTAATAAGTAGGATAGAATAAGAAGCTTAAGTGATAATAGTGTAACGCCCGGGTATTATTGTTGTTTAGTCTAAGTTGCCTTTATTTCTTTCTGTGGGATTGAGTGTGTGACGTGCGTGTGTGTGTGTCAGCTGTGCCTGGTGTCTGGCAGTGGTGCATGGATGGCGGGAGAGAAGTCGCGTGACTGCAGTGACTGGGCAGTGTGTTGTTGGCCCCGCTCTGGATAACTTGTCTTTGCGTGTCCTCCGTGCCGAGTGCCTGTTGCGTGAGCCTGAAGAGTTTGACTGTCCCTGCCTGTGTCTGTAACTGCCTGTAACTAACGGAACTAGTAAAGGAAGAAAGTGTTGCCCACTGTTTGTCTACCCGCTCTGTCTGGCTGTGCGTGAATCACGTGGGACGTGGTACCCTTAGCATCTCTTGTCTAGCCTGCTGGTGTTCCCGAGTGCTGTCCTGACTGTCGGGGAATTGTGGGCGTCTACGGGAGTGCTGAGGTTTGTGCTTTCGTAACAATGGTGTCAGGAGTGGGATGCTAAGTGTGTGCTCGTACAGACCTACGTGACTCGAGTGGAGAAACCATGGCAGACAAGGTGGTAGACAAAATGGCGGGCGAGAGTGGTGCTGCTGACCAGTGTGAGGGACTGAGTGGGTCTAGTCACGACTCTAGTGATGCTGGTGACGAGAAGCCCACCCAGATGGACCTCCTCATGTCCCAACTGGCGAGTATGGCTCAGAAGCAGGAGGAAAGGCACGAGCAAACCGTGGCAACACAAGCTGCCCAAACTGAACGACTGATGGAAGCCCTGCAAAGCAGCCTAGGTTCTCTGAGGGCTGAAACGCAGGCGTATACTGATCGCTCGTGTGAGGCAGTGAAACAGGAGGTAAAAAGTGAACTCCAAGCCTTGCGGGAAGAGGTGGCAGACCTGCGTGAGGGCGCGAGTGTTTGGCGGCAGGGCGCGTGGCCGCCACGTGGCGTCTTGGCGGGAGGTGTACAGCTGCCCGCAACCCCCGCCTGGCCTCCCGTGACTAGCCCAGGACCTGAAGGGAGTGTGGCCTCAGCCCCACCTGCTGTTGGGGGCCTTGGATGGGGCCCTGTGGGGGAAGCAGGTCCTTGGGAAGCACCCGAGATGGCCGTTGGGGGCTGGCCGCCCACCCGGGACAGGAGGGGAGGGCTTAGCCTGCCCCCTACACCGCCGGGCTCACCTCCCCGTGCCGCCTCCCCGCCCCCGAGCCCTAAGGCAGCCCGCTCGTCACCTCGTCACGTGAGACGCAAGCCAGCGGAGTACGATGGTAAAGTCAGCTGGGAGTCTTACGTCGCCCAGTTCGATATGCTGGCCTTGGCCCAGGGCTGGGGGGAGGCAGAGAAGGCCCTGCAACTAGCGACAGCGCTGCGAGGCCCGGCGTTGGAAGTGCTGGGTCATCTCCCTGCCAGCCAGCGCACCTCATACGCAGCAGTGTCCGAAACTTTGCGGCGACGTTTCGGACACCGTCATCAGGCGGAGGTATACCGCGCCCAGCTTAAGAAGAGGACGCGAGAGAAGGACGAAACCCTTTCCCAGCTGGCGCAGGACGTAGAAGGGCTGGTGAGGAGGGCGTATCCAAGCGCGGCCGAGGACATGGTCGTTGTTCTGGCGCGCGACGCGTTCGTAGACGCCCTCCAGGACCACCAGCTCCAAATCTATGTGAAGCAGGCACACCCAGCTGACGTGCAGGTGGCGTTGGCACGGGCTATGGAGTTTGAGGCCTTCCTACAGACGACGACCAGCCTCTCTTCTCTTGCCCAGCCTCGCGGTGAGGTACGGGGCCGGAAGGCGAAGGTGGAGCACAAGGCGGCGTCACAGGAGGCGAGCCCGTCCGAGTTCGCCGGCCGCTGTTGGGGCTGCAGTGAGAGAGGCCATAGACGCAGCCAGTGTCCGAGGGGACGAAGGACGCGCTCCCTCGATCGGCCTAACTCCAAAAGCCTTCCAGACGTGCTGCGCCGCATGCGGCAAATCGGGCCACCGCTCCAGCGCCTCCCCCAAGCCCAAGGAGGTTGCTGAGGCGGGAAACAGCAGCGGGCTGGAGGAGGGGGCGACCTCACAGCCTGCCAAGGTGCCAATGCCCCGTGCTGTGTAAAGTGCCACCTCACCGT
Organism: Scylla paramamosain; assembly: GCF_035594125.1. NCBI lineage: Eukaryota > Metazoa > Arthropoda > Malacostraca > Decapoda > Portunidae > Scylla > Scylla paramamosain. The sequence goes on from NC_087173.1 coordinate 15,718,483, forward strand.
CAGCGCAGTGCAGGTACGAGGTGCGGTTGATGGAAGGCCTTGCTGCATGACCATTGACAGCGGGGCTGAGCGCACCATCGTGCAGCGGAGGCTGGTAAGTGCTGAGTGGCTCCCGTGCACCGTGGACAGGCTGTGTGGAGTAACGGGGGACTGCATGCCGTTGCAAGGCCCAGTAGACGTTCGAATAAGTGTCGGCAGCGCGGAGGTGAACCTGCCCGTGTATGTTGCCCAGCTGGAGGAAGAGTGTCTGCTGGGTTACGACTACCTGAAGGAGACCAGGGCCTGCGTAGACTTTGGACGGAAGGTGATAAAGGTATGTGGATACGATGTGCCTTTCCTTCCGGAGGTCGGCCGGTCGGAGGTAGTGACGACACGGCGGATGCAGTTGGCCCCGCGCTCTGAGTGTCGAGTACAGTGTCGACTCGCACGGCCGATGCAGAGCACGGAGGGCCTAGTGGAACCAGCCAGCGACTGTCGACTGGCTGACGGAGTGGCAGTCGGAAGGAGCCTCGTGCAAGCGGGGGAGAAGGTAGTCACTGTCTTACTGGCTAACTTCTCCGACGAGGCTCGCAACATACCCGCCGGAACAGCGGTGGGCGAGTGCGTGGAGGTGCAGCGTGCCGAGGCACCGCCGCAGGGTGAGCGGGCGGCCGAGGGAGCCCCGCTGCCGAGCTTCTTGGAGGAGTCAGGGGTGGGCGACGGCCGCGACTCAGAGCCAGCAGAGGAACCTCAGCCCACTCGGCCGCGCAGGGACAGACGCCGCCCACGGCGTTATGATGATTTTGTGTTGATTGACTCTGAGGGAGAGATATAAGGAGAGGCAAGATCGGGTCGACCTTTTTGTAAAGGAAGGGGTGATGTAACGCCCGGGTATTATTGTTGTTTAGTCTAAGTTGCCTTTATTTCTTTCTGTGGGATTGAGTGTGTGACGTGCGTGTGTGTGTGTCAGCTGTGCCTGGTGTCTGGCAGTGGTGCATGGATGGCGGGAGAGAAGTCGCGTGACTGCAGTGACTGGGCAGTGTGTTGTTGGCCCCGCTCTGGATAACTTGTCTTTGCGTGTCCTCCGTGCCGAGTGCCTGTTGCGTGAGCCTGAAGAGTTTGACTGTCCCTGCCTGTGTCTGTAACTGCCTGTAACTAACGGAACTAGTAAAGGAAGAAAGTGTTGCCCACTGTTTGTCTACCCGCTCTGTCTGGCTGTGCGTGAATCACGTGGGACGTGGTACCCTTAGCATCTCTTGTCTAGCCTGCTGGTGTTCCCGAGTGCTGTCCTGACTGTCGGGGAATTGTGGGCGTCTACGGGAGTGCTGAGGTTTGTGCTTTCGTAACAATAGTAACAACAACAACAATATTGGAGTTTGTAATTAACCGCCCAGTGCGGTACGATATGTACCCTTCCTTGTACTGGCGCCACGGGGATGGCGTCAGTCTGCATTGACCATAGCCATAGTGGGTTGTCGTTCTTCTCGCCTCGGAGTAAAGCTCTGATTTACTCCACTTTACTCGCTTCTTTCTTGCCCTACTTCACACCCCAACATGGCGCAGTATCGTGTAAACTGGGGTGAGGCACCAGGAAAAGACAGAGGCGACCCAAGACTAGAGCAGGCACCCCAGGAGGAAGTCCTCACCCTCACTCCAGGCGGCTGGGTGCCCCACCCGCTGTTACCCAGTCCCTCCTACTCCACACCGAGGGGGGGGGCCCAGCACGCCCTTCGCTCCAGCCACAGCTATCCAGCAACCTGCCCTACATGCACTCTGCACTCCAGCCACAACTATCCAGCAGCCTGCCCTACATGCACCCACATCAGCCCAGCACCCGTCCAAACCCCTCATCTGAGCCAGGTACAGCAACTCAAGGTATGTCAACAGCGGCTTTTGAGACCTGGGCCGTCAGCGTGGAGGACTACGGCCTCATTTGTGGGTGGCCTCATTTGTGCCACCTCATACGTGCGCCTCCTATGCGACAGCAACCTCCAGCAACTCATCGACTCCCTCTACGACAAGCAAGAGTTCAGGCAGCTCCCAATCGACGCGGTGAGAAGTGTAGTGGTCGGGCAGCGGTGCAAGTTGGGTTCATGCTCAGATCTCTTCTACTGCCAGGAGCCCGGGGACAGTGTCGATGCCTACCTGTCGAGGTGCTGTGCCCTGGCAGCAGAGTGCAACTTTCACTGCCCGGAGTGCGATAACTCGCTGACTGAGTATGTGTTGAGCAGAAAAGTGATCATGGTTTTAAGTAATATCAGCTAAGGAAACCATCAAGAACCTAGCGGCAGAGGGGCTAAAGTTCTACGACACGTCATGCCCCACAGCCATCCTGACAGACTACAGCCGTCAGGGCATAGGGTTCATAGTCATGCAGCAGTATTGCCAGTGTGTGTCCCTAGAGACCCCGATGTGCTGCCCAAATGGTTGGAAGTTGGTCCTCTGCGGCAGCCGGCACCTCACAGGGGCAGGAAAAAAACTACAGCACGCTTGAAGGGGAGGCACTTGCGATCGCCTGGTGTTTGCATCCTCCTAGGATGCAAAAACCTAACCTTTGTCACTGACCACAAGGCACTCACCAAGATCTTCGGTGACAAGGAGCTGAAGGACATCCACCCCGCATCCTGAACGTAAAGGAAAGAACTCTGATGCACAATTTCCGGGTCAAATACATCAAGGGGAAGACTAAATGCGCAGCAGACGCCCTTTCCCGCTACCCTGCCCTCGCCTGTGCGCCGAAGGAGTCAGAGGAGGCCGACGACGAGATAGTGTGCGCTGCCATGGTCGCCGCAGCAGCCGACGCAACTATGGATGGCGTGGGGCGTGTTGTGGACCTGCTTTGTGTGGAGAAGGAGGCTCTCAGGGACGAGGATTATCGGCTTCTCCACGAATGCGTCGCCAACATTGGGTGGGGTGAGCAGGACTCCGAGCCACCATCACTACGGCTGTACTTCAGGATGCGGCGCCACCTCTCATGTCAAGGGGACATTGTGCTGTACGAAACAAGTTACTCTGGCCCCTAGTTCTTCCGGCCCAGGTCACTCCAGCCCCTAGTTCTTCCGGCCCTGGTCACTCCGGCCTCCCTTACCTTTGACCCAAATCATACCAGCCTCCCCTATGTGTGCGTGACTTGTCGCCTTGTTTACAATCCATGATTCCATGACATTTGATGGAACCGAAATACCGAATTTGTGTATTTTATGCATATAGGCTATAAATAAAACATTAATACAAATGTAAACAAATATCAAAAGGTAGGAGAAATAACCATGCCCGAGGACATGTTTTGAGTATCGTTTGCCCGATCACTTCGATCTGATGAATGATGAATCCAGTCCCAGTGTGGACCACAGTCAGGTTGGCAGAGCGCAACTCAGGTGTTCCGATAGTCCTAAGTTTAATATATATCACGTATGGCTTAATTGTTTCGAAGCTATTAGGTTAAATACTCACTCATCACAGCTTGATACATGAAATGTTTCTGATGAAGATATATGAACCTGTCGCGAGTCTCTTACATTAACTAATGGGTCTCGATATGCAAAATTACTGGTCTGGAATTAATATGAAGCAAAGTTACTTCGGAACAAGACCCTGCATAGGACCACATTCTGACCATGGCTTCCTTTCCATGCATTTACTGTTCTACTGAAGTCCGTCCACGCCAGCAAGCGCTGCAGTGCGATGGGTGTGACCAGTGGCAGCACTGAACGTGTGACACTGGTATAACTCAGGAGGATTACCACCGCATGGTGCGAGGAGAAATTGGTGACCAACAGTGGTATTGTGTACAGTGCTTGCCTCCAGAAATCACAGGTACAACACGAAGTACTAGTCCACTGTTACAAAATTTTTATTATAGCTTATCAACTTTGTAAGCAAGCGTAATAATTTACTTAAATTGTTGGTGTCCTGAATTATCGATTGAAAATAACAGCTAGGGTGTATTCTTCCTTAGTACATACAGATCTGTAAATGGTACTAAATCATCATTTGATAATCATAGTGATAACATTACAAATTATACTTCTGCAGATTCTCTGCTTGATGTCCCTGTCGCCGAGAGCACAGTGCTTGAAACTGATAGCATGAAGGTTACACCTATCCCTGATATCAGCACCCGACCAGCAATTCCAAATCAGTGTGAAGAAGACGTACTAGCTGACGAGATAATTGAGGATGTTCCTGGTGTAGGTGAAGCCCTTGTGATATCCTATAAACTCATTGAGGGTGCAATGAGAGGAGGAAAAACACTCCTGGCTGATTCCTTAGGCTACACATATACTGAAAAGTCACTAGGAAAAAAGAAAATACAACGTGAAGGCAAGAAGACATGGCGATGCAGCGTTAGGAGCAAGTCTCTAACTTGTCCAGCTACTGTCTCACAGGATGGTGATGTTTTTACTCGTGGATCTCGTCACCATGTTCACGAAGCCCAGCCTGGTATCACAGCTGAAGTCACTGCCGCTGCAAAAAAGCTAGCTAGAGAGCAGGAAAACATGTTTAAATCTGCTGCGACACTAGTTGACCATGCCATAATGCAGATAGAAGGTAGTGATACTGCTACTGTAAATGCAGTTTATATAGGCCACATTGTGAACCGTCTGCGCCAGAAAGACAGACCCAGTGAACCAAAAACCTTAGATTTTGAACTGGTGGAGGATTACATCCCTAAGGAGTTCCTCCAGAAGGATATTATATTGCATAACGCACGACACTTGGTATTTGCCACAACAAATCAACTGTCCTTGTTGAAAAATGCTAAAACTTGGTATATGGATGCAACCTATCGTGTAGTAAGGAAACCATTTTTACAGCTGTTCGGAATACATGCTTTTGTTAAGGGAACCGATGGAAATATTAAACAAGTGCCATTAGTATTTACAGTTATGTCAGGGAAAAGAAAAAAAGATTACCGAAAGGTATTAAAAGCAATCTTAGAAGTAACTGGGGAGTGTAATGTGGAGAAGCTTGTAATGGATTTCGAAATGGCATTATGGTCGGCTGTCAGAACCCTATTACCAATGGCAAAATTACAGGGGTGTGCCATCTGGAGGAAGGTTCAGTCATTAGGACTAGCAGTTCCCTATATAAATCATCGTCCCACACAGGATTTTATAAGACAAATCATGGCCCTTCCTTTCCTCCCAGGAGAACATATTGAACCAACATTCAATCACCTACAATCACGTGCACCTGCGGGACCAATTCTAGAATTAATGTCTTATGTTAAAGAAACATGGATCACTGGACTGTGGTCACCAAATGAGTGGACGGTGTTTGGGCAGAGTATTAGAACAAACAATGACTTGGAGGGTTATCACAGAAGACTAAATGGCAGTGCAGGTAATTCACACATTCCTTTTTATGTGTTGGTTCCCCTTTTGTACAAGGAATCAAGTTATGTAGGCATTCAAGTGCGCCTGGTCAGGGATGGCAAACTTGCTCGTTACCAGAGAAAAAGATATACATCCCTACAAGGCCGAATTTTTACATTGTGGAACAAGTATGAGAGCCATGAAATAACGACAGACCACTTACTAAAAGCATGTTCTAGGCTAAGTGGACCAACGACATAACTGTACTTAACTGGACGTGTCTTTGCACAGACGTATGCGCTATGTAGCTGTATGACTTAATTTTATATAGTGTCAATGTTTTACACATACTTTTAACATATTTTGTGCAATGTTATTTTTAATACACTGAATAAATTTAATAAAAGATTTTTAACTGAATAGTGTTTTTTTTAATTCCCACACGTAGGTGTCTTGTGAGCAACCAAAAATCAATGCTAGTCATTGAATTTGGCGGGAAAATGTTGGCGTTTTCTGCTAACGTAAACATATGGCTACATGATGTTGAAACGTTATTTGTAAGCCCCACCAAGGCCGGGGCTCATTCAGTCCACGGGAGTAACTATAACTCCTGGAGGTCCCGGGATGGTGTCATGCCGTGACTCCCCGAGTGACGTGAAAAACCTCCTTGAGACTTAGTTACTGGGGAAGCCTGCCTCCTAGTGGCGCCCGCTGGAAACGTAGGCACAAGCCTGTTGAGGCAGGATTGGGCCTGCGGCTAAAGTGCTTCCCCGCGAGATGAACGTGGGGTGGGGAGTTGGACAAATATTCCATCCTCCCTTCTCAATGAACGTTCATAGAGTAATGGGGTTCCGCCAAGCTTCGGAACCCAGAACAGCTTCACTGGTCCGGAGTCCTTCTGCTCCTTCGAGTTCTCTACCTCGTTGGGGTGGTGGGCCATCAGGGTGATTTGCCGAGTCGGTGGGCTAAACCCACTAACCCTCAACAGCGGTAGTCACTCTGGCGCTTCCGGGATGACGGCCCGCTGGTGGGGGGTAGCGCTCTTCCTGCCCTCAAATACCAGCGGGTTCATGGCTTTGAAATGGGGTACACGGGGTGGATGCGGTCCCAGTCCCCCTCGGGTCCGAGGGCCTATTCATAATTGATTTTGTATTGCTACTGAAAATATGTTCACGTGTGGAATTAAACATAAAGATATATTAGTAGTAATCATATGAGCGGCCGGAGTGACCAGGGTGGTAGGCCAGAGTGACTAGGGTTGAGGGCTGGAATTACAGAGGGCTGGAGTGACTGGAAATCGTGATGTACACCAGTGACGAGAGATTTCCCCGCTTGGTCATCCCCACTGCTCTCAGATGCACCGTACTCAATAACCTTCACGCCGGTCACCAGGGCAGAGACTCTATGCTCCGCAGGGCCAGGCAGTCTGTGTACTGGTCCAGCATTGACGCAGAGGTAGAGCAGAAACGACGCCAGTGCCAGGTGTGCGAGACACATGCACCCTCCCAACCAGCCGAGCCACTCCTGACCATCCCACCACCCCAATACCCTTTACAGCAGGTGGTGGCGGATTTATTCCACCTAGACAGCAGTGTGTACATCGTGTATGTGGACAGGCTGACGGGCTGGCTAGAGGTGGAGCACCTGCCTGGGGCGGCCATTAGCGCGCATCTCATCACATCATTCCGGCGATGGTTCACCAGATTCGGAATTCCTGAGGTGCTCTCATGCGATGGGGGCACCAATCTGGAATCAAGAAACTTCTTCAATGAGTGGTGTGTAAGCCTGAGAGTGTCTTCCTCCCACTACGCCCAATCTAATGGGCGTGCAGAGGCGGTTGTAGAGTCGGCGAAGAGGCTATTACGGGGCAACACAAGCCGCGGAGGCTCCCTAGACACGGACGGCACCGCCAGGGCACCCCTGCAATATCTCAACACATCCCTCCACGACCTGGACGCATCCCTGGCACAGCTGC